>NW_028155546.1:0-172500 GCF_963454915.1 Gymnoscopelus microlampas
ACACACACAGGGGGAGAGAGAGAGAGAGAGAGAGAGAGAGAGAGAGAGAGAGAGAGAGAGACACAGGGGGAGAGAGAGAGAGAGAGCGACAGAGACCGAGGAGGACAGCTACAGAGAGAGGGGGGGGGAGAGAGAGACAGACAGAGGGTACAAACACACTTGTCCGTTTTTGTCCGTTTGCAACCGTACGGACGGCCGGAAGTCCCATCCACTCCCATGTTAAAAAAAAACGGATAAAACGGACGCGATCCGGTCTGGAAAAAGCACATCCGGTTTCCGCTACACATCTGTACACATAACAAAATTGCCGGATCCGGAACAAGAGCTTCCGTTTCGTAGCGACCCGTTTTCCGCCAGCAAACGGACAAGTGTGTTTGTACCCAGACAGAAACAAGCGTGCACATCAGTGTTGCCATGTACAGTAATTATAAGCGACTTTGCCCTACTTTTCAACAGCGCTCTCAGCTGTGTTGCCATGTCTGAAAATTATAAGCTCCTTTGGCCAACTTTAACAAAATGCTCTCTCTAACACTGCGAGGTGAATGTCAAGTGGATATGCGATGCGAAGTGGGCGCTACGTCACGCTAGATGTGAGAGCCGCGCAGCGGCTCGAACTTCTAGTTATACTAAAAGGGGAGTGAACAGCATGATCCTTTTCAATTAGGAGATGGGCGATTTACCAGAGGTGGCCAGTGTCATGAGGAGCTGACTTAGGCAAAAATATAATTTTCCTCAAAAAATTACTAAGGCCATTAGTTTAGCAAGGTGACGATATTATAGCCACTTTTATTAACCTTTTATCACCTGGTTGAAAATAGCCGATCTACAAGCTTGTAGATTGGCTATTTTCAAAAAATCTTCAAATGGTCAAAAACATATTCATTTTGAGTCCTTGACATGAAAAGGTCGGAGAACCACTGCAACAGCACACAGGATGAACATGTATTGAACAGCTTTCTGCCTGTCTCTGTCAGTCCAAAGCCAATAGGCCTGCTGCCTGCATATCATTTAATATCTAAAATAATATGAACTCACACCAGGGGATATCACAGTGGTTCTCTAAGAGCTGGATTTCCACTGCAGCTTTAGCACCACACTGTCATGTTAAATAGCAGTACTGATGAACATGAAACTACATGAAAAATGTGTTAATATCTATAGCATACATGGGCAATTGGCGGCCCGGGGCCACATGCGGTCTGCTGGTTAATATCGGAATACTGATATATTATTGATTTCAGCTGTTTACAATTACAAACATGCAAACATGACGCGCTTTAATTACTTCAGTCTATATTAGTAGCTTAATGACTGGTATTAAAATACTATTGTCTTTTTTATGTCCAATGTATTTGTATTTAAGTTCATAAAGTTGACATAAGTATAAATAAATGCATTTGGAATTCAATAAAAATGTTACTTTTCGGGATTCCAATTCAAAAGTAGGCGATCTACAAGCTCAAAACGTGTTGCGGTGCGACACGTTTTGAGCTTTGTAGATCGGCTACTTGTGCTACTTTAGTTTGACATAGAATGGCGAAGTACAGCATTCATTTACTAAAAAAGTTAAAATAGGGAGATAAGAGGTGTCTGCCTGACAGTATATGCAATGTGGCCCTCTGGAGTGAGTGTGGAAATATAGTGGCCCCCTACATCATCAAAGTTGCCCACCCATGATCTATAGCATCAAAATCAGCAAGCTACTATAGACCCTATATACATCAGCTATTTGAAAATAGCCAATCTACAAGCTTGTAGATCGGTTATTTAAAAACATTAATGAAGTGAAAAGTGAAAGTGGAATATTTGCATAAATAACTGTCTCAAATATGAACACACAGTATCCCCTGTCACAGTGGTTCTCAAACCTTTTAATTTCAAGGACCCCCAGTTTGATATGCATTAGACCACGGACCCCCATTTGATAACATTTTCTATATCTGGGACCACAATCTATACTATAAAATCCTAACTGAGAGTGTACAAATGGAACCAAATGTGTTAACTGGACAGCGTGACAACTAATTGAGTGATAACATTTTATGTAAACATATAACAGGACAACGGTGAAACAGTAAGCACAGCGCTGCAGGGACTCGAACCCTGTTCCCAGCAGAAACCAGGAGTACCTACTACCAGTGCTTTTTTGCCATGTTCACACCATGCCCTTACTTGCATGAAAATGTATGAAAAGATATGAATAACCTGGCTTTACCCACACAGCTTTCCTTTAGTAAAGCTGTAATCACACTATACAATAGCATAGATTCTCAGATTTTATATAGTATATAAAAATAGACCCCAGGGTCCTTAAGGGGATTCCAGGGGGTCTACAGAAAAATGTGTTAATATAACATCAAAATAAGCAATAAACCCTATAGTCAAATGCATATTAATTTGGGGGTCCTTCACATGAAAACGTTTGAGAACTACTGTAATAGCACACACGTATTGGATGAACATTTTATTCACATAAACAGCTTTGAGTCTCTCTCTGTCCAAAGCCTCAACTCTATTACACTAGTTGGGAGCATAATGAACACACAACAGCCACAATCATGTAGACTATACATAAAGGCCTACACATAATTAAATATCTCAAATAATATGAACGCATAGTATGCCCTATCACAGTGGTTGTCAAACCTTTTAATTTCAAGGACCACAATCTATACTATAAAATCCTAACTCTAAGAGTGTATAAATGCATTTGGTTCCATTTGTACACCCTCTCTTTGAGAACCACTGCCGTATCATATTATTAAAATAACTGTACTGATGAACTGTACTGGGTCCCCAGAAATAGACATAATAGACATAAATAAACAGCTCAGATACAGTGATTAGAATCAACATCTACAATACATTACATTGTCTGAAACAGTCAATCACTAATTTGATTTCTCCTCATTTAGCATTTGGGTTGTATAAAATCATGCATGTTACACTGAGCAGTTCACAAACCCACACAACCCAGATGGAGGTAAACATGTGTTGACCAACACACCTTGACTCATGACCACAAAACATTAAACTGTCATGTTAAATAACAGTACAAAAACGGAGCTAGAGCTCTTTCCCTCAAACTGCTATATAATAAACAAAGCTAAACATATTTTAAATAATATGAAATATAAAATCGAGGCTGGTGATCAGTGATGTTCTGTGAATAATGATATATGTCTAGCATGGACTGTTTGTTAGCTTTAAGCAGCTTTCAGCCCACTATAAACCCTACATCAGCTATTTGAAAATGGGTGCAATACATTAGTCCGACAGCGCATTCCTCCGACAGCGCAGTGCTCCGACATTAAACAGTAAACCCGAGGATGCCCAGGATTACATAATTTGGCACTGGGTATAAAAAATTGGGTTACAAAATTGTGGGATAATTATTTTTTTTAAAGTGCTGACCTCATGGCAACAGATGTTACAATTGTGTACGGGGCCACAAAAGTACCCGTATCTTCCTAATTGTTAAATAAAAATAATTTTAATCCGATCGGTGGGCATTTATTTCATAGAGTTATAATGTACCAGAGTGCAATACACCTCCCAACCGATAGGGTCACATGGTTGAAAGAATATGGCAAAAATACGGAGAAAATGGCCAACGATCGGATTAAAATGCTTCTTATTGAACAATAAGGAAGATACGGGTACTTCTGAGGGTCTGTACACAATTTTAACATCCGTGGCCATGAGGTAAGCACTTTATATTTGAAATGTGAATGTTTATGTAGATGTACGGGCCGTAATAGAGAAAGTGCAAACACCAGTTGTTGCTTTCTACCAAGTAAAATAAAAGTCAATCAATGAATTAATGCCAAGCACTTAATTAGCTAAGCTAAGTAGCAGTGGTGGAAAGTTACTAAGTACATTTACTCAAGTACTGTACTTAAGTACAATTTTGAGGTATTTGTACTTTACTTGAGTATTTCTAATACGGACGGAGGGTAAAACATACTCTCTCGCCATGCCTTCGGCCTGGCGAGAGAGTATGTTTTACCCTCCGTCCGTCCGTCCGTGTGTGTGTGTGTGTGTGTCCGTCCGTCCGTCCTTCTGTCTGTTACCAGCTAATCTCCGCCACCGTTGCCCCAGTCGCTGTGAAACTGCACACACACACTCCCTCGATGCCACAGCAGAACCTCTGCCCCAAATTTTTCACATGGGCCTGTTATAGCGCCACCAGGAGGCCGATTTGTGCAAAACACATTTTTGGATATTACTCCTACAGATTTTATCCAAATATCACGCAAATCGGTACACAGTATCTCTATAGTCATGTGATCAAGACGGATCTGTCCGATATTTCATATTACATCCTGATTGGCTAAGGTTGGCTTCCAAAGTTGGCAGGATTGGTCCGTTTTGAACAAAATGTCTCAAATCATGAACGCAGCGTGTGATTTCCGTGAAAATTTGCACACACATTCCCACTAGGCCAAAGACGCAATGACCCCCTTTTCACATTGCCCTGTTATAGCGCCACCAGCAGGTCTAATTTAGCAAAACACATTTTTGCAACAAAATGCCTCAAATCATGAATGCACGTTCATTCCCACTAGGCAGAGGAAGAAATGCCACCCTTTTCACATTGTCCTATTATAGCGCCACCAGGAGGCCACAATAACGACGTGACCTGGCGGAGACCTGTGCTCCGAGGAGCACTTTTTCTAGTTTCCAATACTTTTACTTCTACTCCACTACATCTCAGAATCAAGTAATGTACTTTTACTCCACTACAATTATTTGAAAACTTTAGTTAAAACAAATAGCAGATCTACAAGCTCACATCATTGTGAGCTTGTAGGTCTGCTATTGTCAAAATATATGTATACATCTGGAAAACTTGAAATGGGACATTCTGCATAATGAGTACTTTTACTTTTGGTACTTTTACTCAAGCACATTTTGAATTCCAGACTTTTACTTGTAACAGTGTATTTCTATATTGCAGTATTGATACTTTTACTTAAGTAAAATATCTGAGTACTTTGTCCACCACTGCTAAGTAGCTAACAGACTCACCTGTTAGATCTGGATGAGGTGATTCATTCATTGTGTTTCCTCACTCTGTCACACAGTGTGTTTCACCAGCCTGATAAACACTGACAACGCTACTCAACGTACATGTAGTAACAGATTACATTATGAGTAGTTTATTTCACTATAAGAGTCTTTTTTCCTTCTAAACACAGTGGCCCTCATTTATCAACGCGGTGCAGCCCGAATAATGAGCGTACGGCGTAATCACCGCACCTTTCGGCATTTATCAATATATCCTGACGTGGGCTTCATCCTACCGTAGGCTGAAATCTCACGTCTGGTCGAGACCAGTTGTTGACGTTGGCTGCGCCCGTTTATTCCATTCTAGACCTGCGGAGCACCATTGTCTGACTGTCTGACAAGCATCTGGACACATAATCCACTCCTAAATGTGTATATCTACACTAATAAATAATCGCTGTGAAAATATATCATTTTATAAAGTAATTTAAACAAACTGCTTTAACAGTCATTCAGATAAGATTGTAGATCTGTCTGTGTTGAAAATAGCAGATCTACAAGCTCACAACAGGTCGCATTGCGACGCGTTGTGAGTTTGTAGATCTGCTATTTTCAGCGCAGCAGTGCTTCTGCGAGAGAATTTTCGGGAGTCCCGACCATCTTTTCACTGACAGTGAGGTCTACAAACTTACAGTAGCTTGTCCTATGTTATGGAGTTATGTCATAGAGAGTTATGTAGGCTACACAACCTGGCTGGGTTAAGGATATAAACCCGACGCTCCAATATTAACGTGGCGGCACGGACATGAAAGACAAAGTTGGGCGGGCGCGCGCGCGCGTGTGTATGTGTGTGTGTGTGTGTATGTGTGTGTGTGTGTGTGTGTGTGTGAGAGAGAGAGAGAGAGAGAGAGAGAGAGAGAGAGAGAGAGAGAGAGAGAGAGAGAGCGAGAGCGAGAGAGAGAGGCGTGTGCGTGTGCGGCAAAGCCAGCGAGGGAAACTGTTTCTTATTGGCTTTTCATGTCTTTGGTCGTATTCTGGTTCGTCTTCATGTCGTAAAATCGGGGCGTTTTGAGGGCGTGTTATTTAAATGACGCTCGGTTTCAGCCGTCACATTTATCAACGCTGGGACCAAGTGTACGCTCGGATCAGCTGTGTAGGATGCGTTGATAAATGTGACTTCGACGTTGGTGTACGGCCGAATATATGGAAAAATATATGGCGGTTTATACGTTGCGTTGATAAATGAGGGCCAGTGAGTCACAAACATTTGTGTTTGCTGGTAGGTGTGTGAGAGAGGGGGGGGAAGGGCGACAATCAGAGGACTCAAATAGCCCCGCCCCTCCCTGCTTCCTAGGGCAGTGGTTCTCAACCTGTGGGTTGGGACCCCCAGGGGTTTTTTTTTTGGGGGGGGGGGGGGGGGGGGGGGGGTCCCCAGTTGACAGTGAAGTGACAATTTAAAGGTAGGGTAAGTGATATTTTTTGGTTAAAACAAAAAGTATTTTGTTAAAAGGTTAAAATACTATATTTTGATAGTAATCATTGCTATAGAGTGTTTTTTTCAGTAACAGATGTCTCCCTGTCTCTCCAGCTCTTTAATAAACAGGAAATACATTTTTCGGTAGGTGTCAAAATCTCAGCCAATCAGAAGAAAGTACACATTTTTAAGCTTAATTTGTATAGTGTTCCAGTTCCAATTTTGTCTGCTCATTTCTTAGTGTCATCACTTCCAATTTCACTTGTTGAATCTATATCCTGATTGAGTTCTGTCCTGATTGGATAAAATTGGAAATGAAACTGAAACGAAAATGCATTTTCTGTTTAATAAAGAGCTGGAGAGACAAGGAGACTCCTAATACTGAACAAACACTCTATAGCAATGAGTACTATCACAATATAGAGCTATTTAACAATTATTTTAACCAACGCAAATCACTTACCCTACCTTTAAGGACCTTTAAGACCTTTTTAATATCCCAAAAAAAGTAAGAAAGAAAATAATCCAAGCTGATATAAACTGTAGGCTTTCTATTCCTAGAAAGTTAGCATGCTATAATGGAAGACATTTTTCTTGCGTTCATAAAAATGTAATTAAAAATATATATAAAAATACGCCCCCGCACACATGGACCAATGAGAAGACCTGCCCTATATGCCCTGTCCACACACCTGGACCAATGAGAAGACCTGCCCTACTGTATATGCCCTGTCCACACACCTGGACCAATGAGAAGGGAGAGACTGTGGGGGTTGCAGAATAAAAACATGTAAAATGTGTTCAGCTTAAAGGTAGCAGTAAGTGATATGTTCTGGTTCAAACTAAACCCTTTATGTTAAAGAGTTCAGACTCTATATTCAGACAGTAGTGTTTGTTCAGTAACAGGGCTCTCCTTGTCTCTACAGCTCTTTAATAAACAAACAATACAATACATGTACAAGTAGTGTTCCAGTTCAGATTGTGTGTGCTCATGTGTTTGTGTCATCACTTCCTGTGTCACCTGTTTTAACCTGTAAGTCAGGGGTCTTCAATGTTTTCAGGCCAAGGACCCCCTAACTGAGAGAGAGATGAAGCAGGGACCCCCACTATATTGTATAAAATTGTGTTTCAGATTCAACTTTTTTTGTTCACTTGGTCTGCTCTTTTTTCCCTCTACACCTATACCTCTTTGCCAAAAAATAGCCAATCTACAAGCTCACAACGCCTCGTGCTGTGAGGCGTTGAGAGCTTGTAGATCTGCTATTTTTGGATAAAGTTCTCCTCAGAAAAGGGATGGTAGGGTTCAAGTGGTTAAAGGAGGAGTTCACCCAAAAAATGACATATTTTCTATCAATTGCACACCCCATGAAGCCTTGAATTCATGGATTTATTTTTGTTTATGTGGCATTCCTATGCCAATAATTTGATGACCGGGTGTGTATCTGCTAGGAGACACAAATAATCTACTTTGTGTCTCCTACCGGATACATTAGCCGGTAGGAGACGAGAATCAAAGTATTGGCTTAGGAATGCCACAAAAACTCCTCCTTTAAGGTAAAAAAAATCATATCACACAAAGATTTGGCGGACCCCCTGTAGTAACTCTGAGGACCCCCTAGGGGTCCCGGACCCCCTGTTGAAGACCCCTGCTGTAAGTAGTTCTCTCTCCTCATTGGAGGAAAGTGGAATCCCAGCCTGAGAATGTATTTTGGGTTTACTAAAGAGAGACAATGGAGACTCCTGTTACTGAACATGTTGTGTTAGTCATTATCACAGCGTGTAGTGGAACCAAGCCTTTGACATTCAGTCTATATAGGAAGTGACAGACAGTTCATATTAAATAAATCACCATAATATACATGTCATCACTGTTCAAACCAAATACTATACACCCATCAAACACGCTCTCAGGAATACATCCCATTATTGGTCCCCAAGGCCAACACCGAGCTAGACAAAACAGCTTTCAGTTTTAACACTCCCTTCACTTGGAACCAATTACACACTTCAAAGAGGTGGTGCCATGGTTTTGCACTTTTTCTGTTTTTCTGTGTCTATGAGGTTGATAGAACTTCATTAAGCCCCCCGGTGGTGTTTTTATGGTGTTTTATGTCTTCTCTGAATATTTTGAGTTTCTACCTGGAGGCTGAAACCTTGAGGGTCAAACGTGCCAATAGAGATACAGCGCTTTAGTGACATAGTAAAAATATACCCTCCCCCTCATTATCATAACACGACAGGTGTGAGCATGAGGAGGAGGAGGGATTAGGACAGGTGGGTGGTGCTAAGGTGGTGGAGGAGGTGCTAAGAACCAGGTATACTTAATGAACTGGAGGCGTGTCCACATAAAAACACAATTTGAACAATTTCTGTACACTTTTTTGAAAAAAATCTTCCGCCTAATATAACCATAATACCTGATAATTATGTTTTAGGGGGGGGGGGGGGGGGGTCACTGAAAATCACGGCACTCAGTCTTTAAAAATGGATTCCATGGTCTCACTGGGTCCATTTAAAAACTTAAAGCTAATCTTGTTTTAAATTGTCACTGTTTTAATTAAGCAGTTGTGAGATACATGATTATATTGGGAATTGAGATGCATGATTATATTATTTACTAAAACAGGCATACCCCCATTATTCCATTTATTCCATTTGATACATTATTGTATTTCATTTAATTTCATTAGGATGTTGTTTGCATTATTCTGTGAACTGTGGTTAAAACGTGGCACATAAGATACATTTACTAAAGCTGTGAAACAGTTTATCATTCTGGGTATTGCATTTGGGACAGGCAATCTTTGGGCAGCTAAACACTCACTGTGCAAGGCACATGTTGGCCAGCAGGGGTCCTGTGTTCAGATTAGGACCAGAGTTTGGTTAATATACCTACTAGAGATGCGCGGATGGCCTCTCACGTCACCCGAATCCGCATGTACAAATTAATTATCCACCCGCAATAATTATTTCATCCAATTTAAATATCCGCACCAACCGCATTTTCCTTATGTCAAATTATTATTATTATTATGTTCTGGTATTCCCCGTTAGTTTTAGTCTTTGTAGTGCGATGCGATCACAAAATGCATTGATTTAGCCTATGGAATGTCGGTGCGTCTTTTTTATTTTTTTTAAACCGGTGCTGCTCTGCTGCGCTGAACATACAGACTCTTAGCTCCGACGGAACCTCTCCCTCCAGCAGCCCACCCGTCCCTTAAAATACGGAATCGTCCCGTAATTGGAAACTAAAAGACGCGCCCCGTATTGAACTGATACGGGACGCACTTTGTCCCGTATTTTAAGGTCGGGGAATCAATTTGAATGACATGACAGGACGATGATGTGCTGTCCTGTGTCTCTTTGCTGCGTTACTGCCAGTAACTTACTGGGAGAGTGGGAGCTCAGCGCATGGCTGAGCGGTATCAAGAAGACTCACCCCAAAACCAACTCACCCCAGAGGTAGGAAAACTCACCCTGGAAGACTCACCCCAGAGGTAGGAAAACTCACCCCCAAGATATTCGGGGGTAGGAACACTCACCCCAGGACCTGAGAAAACTCACCCCGGAAGACTCACCCCAACTTTGTGGAAAACTCACCCCAATGTTTAAAAAAAGGTAGATCTACCGGCTTGTGAGCTTTCCATTTTCACAGAATGCTTTCATAATGTGAGCTTTCCATTTTCACAGAATGCTTTCATAATGATGTTTAATTTATATCTGGATTAATCCATATCTGGATTAAATTCTTTCTTTGAAGGTATAGAATTACCAAATTATGTTGTTCAATTACATTTAGCTAATTAAAGTGCTTTAAATACAAGGTAGATTTCATCAGAAAAGTGAACAAGGAATGCAAATAGCATGGTAATTTGCTATGTGTCTCCAGCTCCACACCTTGCCCCATCCACCTATTAGATATCAAACAATGAATCATTAAGTGGAATGGGATATTAGTGTTAAGTGGTCAACCCCCTCCTCCCCTTCACTCCTGTGCCCCCCATCAAACAAACAAACAAAGGTAGGAACCCAGAGAAATGAACATTCCAATGTCAAATTATGTTGTTAAATTACATTTAGCTAATTAAAGTGCTTTAAATACAAGGTAGATTTCATCAGAAAAGTGAACATTCCAATGTGTATAATGCAAACAAATACTTACTTAACAAAGAAAAATTAAGAAAAACTCCAGTGAAGGAATACAAGGTAGTGCTTTAAATACAAGGACACAGCGCAACCTGTTCCAGTTATGGAAGGACCATGAAAACCAGACGATTTCCATCAGCCAGTTGCTGAGGAAGGTATCCCACCTCAACTCTGTGATTCCTGTCACGCCCCGCCAGGTCGACCCGACACCTGAAGAATAGTCTGAAGGACAGTAGCACACTGCAACTTTTTTACTATTTTTGACATTTGACATTTGATTTTTTTTCCTCTAACAGCTCAGATAGGCACTTTTGGCCATTTTTTTCTATGCAGTTATGTTGTAGTAACTGTGTTCTGACCTGTTGTTTTACATTGCCTCTTTTGTCAAATAAACTGATCTATTCCTACATTTGACCTCTTGTGTTGTGTTATGGCGAACAGCAACTTGTAGCTTATGTGTAAACCTGATATTTAGAGCAGTGTTTCTACAAGTTTTGGGCTTTTCTGCTGAAATCAATATAATCTTGCCTCCTGTCTACATGGACAATGATGACAATATTTTAAACACAAAAATATCATTGAACAACATAATTTGGTAATTCTATACCTTCAAAGACAGAATTTAATCCAGTATGGATTAAACGTGTCTCATTATGAAAGCATTCTGTGAAAAAGGAAAGCTCACAAGCCGGTAGATGTGCCTTTTTTAAACATACAGACTTGGTGTAGAGGGGAAAGGTTAAACCCACCCACAAAACAAAAACTCACTGTACTTTACACGAATACAAGAAGACTCACCCCAAGACGAACTCACCCCAACTGAAAAAGGAAAACTCACCCCGGGGGTAGGAACACTCACCCCGGGGGGTGGGTAAACTCACCCCAGGACCTGAGAAAACTCACCCCGGAACACTCACCCCGGGGGTAGGAAAACTCACCCCAGAAAAAAATAGGGAAAAGTGTTTAATGCATGTTTTACAATAGTGAAATGTATATCTAATAGTAACTAAAGTTCAATAATGCTTACAATAGTGAAATGTATATCTAATAGTAACTAAAGTTCAATAATGCTTACCAAAAGCTTTTCTCACAAAGTGTTCACACAGAAAACAAAACATTATGCCTGTGTTTTACCTTCACTGGAGTTTTTCTTCATTTTTCTTTGTTAAGTAAGTATTTGTTTGCATTATACACATTGGAATGTTCACTTTTCTGATGAAATCTACCTTGTATTTAAAGCACTTTAATTATAACATAATTTGACATTGGAATGTTCACTTCTCTGGGTTCCTACCTGGCCATACACGCACTGACATTTGTTTGATGGGGGGCACAGGAGTGAAGGGGAGGAGGGGGGTTGACCACTTAACACTAATATCCCATTCCACTTAATGATTCATTGTTTGATATCTAATAGGTGGATGGGGCAAGGTGACATGCTATTTGCTATTTGCATTCCTTGTTCACTTTTCTGATGAAATCTACCTTGTATTTAAAGCACTTTAATTAGCTAAATGTAATTGAACAACATAATTTGGTAATACCTCCAAAGAAAGAATTTAATCCAGATATGGATTAAACATCATTATGAAAGCATTCTGTGAAAATGGAAAGCTCACATTATGAAAGCATTCTGTGAAAATGGAAAGCTCACAAGCCGGTAGATCTACCTTTTTTTAAACCATTTTTCAAAGTTAAAAACCATTGGGGTGAGTTTTCCACAAAGTTGGGGTGAGTCTTCCGGGGTGAGTTTTCTCAGGTCCTGGGGTGAGTGTTCCTACCCCCGAAAATCTTGGGGGTGAGTTTTCCTACCTCTGGGGTGAGTCTTCCGGGGTGAGTTTTCCTACCTCTGGGGTGAGTTGGTTTTGGGGTGAGTCTTCTTGATACCCTTTACACCATTGAGTTTTTCTGGGGTGAGTTTTCCTACCCCCGGGGTGAGTGTTCCGGGGTGAGTTTTCTCAGGTCCTGGGGTGAGTTTACCCACCCCCCGGGGTGAGTGTTCCTACCCCCGGGGTGAGTTTTCCTTTTTCAGTTGGGGTGAGTTTGTCTTGGGGTGAGTCTTCTTGTATCCGGCTGAGCGAGTCAGTGTTGCCAAGTATAGTGAGAGAAATGAGCCAGCCGACCTACAAAAACAAACCAAAAACAAGCCAAATTTTGTCCAACAGTTGCAGGAAATAATAACTTGGCAACGCTGGCTATAATGCCATTGTCTGGGAGTGTGCTCAGCAGCTCATTGGCTCATTACTCAAAACACGACCAATGACAATAGTGCTTTCACGTTGCTAAGATACGTTCTTTGCGGAGCTGTGCATTCTGCATTGGCTTGACAGCGTCAGTGGAGAAGATATTTGGAGATGTTTAGCAAACTTTGGCGAATAACACTCATTCACACAGACACAAGCACGCAGAGATTTAGCTATTTTATGGATAGATATATTAGATGTCATTAATGTATTTACCGTAATATATCACCCGCGGTTTATCCGATATTAATTAATAATTATATTTGATTGACCCAAATCCACCCAAACCGCGGTTAACTGCGGCAACCGCGGCTAAAACCGCGATCCGCGCATCTCTAATACCTACTGTGACCTGTAGTTGGGCTAAGAAGCTCATCTGTAGCCTGGAATGAATGAAATGTGAATGGTGTGTTGTGTAAAACGTTTTCATTATGGTTCTAGCAACCAGAGTAATGTAATGCAGCTGATATATTTCGTTTTGGGGAACACAAATATTATTTTTGTAATAGCTTTGATGCATTTACTAGATGTGATTATTTTGATACAAGAGAGGGATTTCTGTATACTGTTTACCAGTAAGAGTGAGAGTATTGACTGTTGTAGTGTCAGATGCAAATAAGAAGATGCACCTTATTGATATTATTGATATTATTGATATTATTGATATTGTGATATGATGCTGTTCAGATTAGGACCAGAGTTTGCAACGAGTGGAAGTGTTGCTCTAATGTGCATTTGTCTGTATGTTTACAGAGATAAATAAACCACCTACATTCCTGCACACTGGAAAATGATTATTTCTATCCAAGTGTGTAACACAGTCTTCATTACTGTTCTATTCTGTTTTTTGTGTTGCTGTTTTCACATACATAACTTGTTTTATCCTGTTGTTTTTATTCATCATTAGTATTTACACTGTTGTTTTATGCTTCTGTAATCTCCGCATCATTGAAAATGAGGGCTGTCCTCAATGTATCCCCGAGAAAATAAATAAAGGTTGAATGAAATATGAACGGCCTGTAGTTTCACTGTTTTACCCATGCTGGTGTCACAAGAAATAACTCTCAATGCCACTTGATTTTATTACCTTCATAAACATTGTCATAAATACTTTAAGCTTCCAGTCACTAGTTTAAAGTCTTCTTTCAATCATCATGATATGTGTTTAGGTCAGTGTTGGGCGCGTTACTTAACAAAAAGTAATTAGTTATAGTTAGTTACTTCTCCAAAAAAGTAACTGAGTTAGTAACTGAATTACTCTATTGTAAAAGTAACTAGTTACTAGGAAAAGTAACTATTTGCGTAAAAAAGGTGTAATATGTCAAAGAATTTGGATTGTTTTTGGAAGCAGGTTTCACAAGCCAGCGGAGCCCCAAGGGGGGGTCAACATTAGATAATAATAATAAACTTTATTTATATAGCACCTTTCATGACATAAATGTATTGGTTATTTTCAACAGCTTGTATGAAAATACGAACTCGGAATCAGAGGATCAAAGTTGAGGAGTAGTTGCTCAGTTTTATTTAGCTTCCATCATTGTTACATTCAAGAAGGAGACAGTCAATGGTCAAAACTTGGAAGATCTTCCTGTGTGTCTGTCTACCGAGGACAGCTCGCAGTGTGTTCATATACTGTTTAGATCTAATCTAATAACCTGCATAATGCAATTGTATGTATGTTATACAAGGCATGATCTCATGGCTGCTGCCTTGCACATGTTTAGCTCACATGTTGACAATGGGACACACACATTGTATTCTATATATCCTGACTAGCTCTAAATTGGCTTTCTTCCAAGTGCCTTTCCCATAACATGCACTGTTGTAAAATATCCTATATTCCCCCCTTTGTGGCACCCTAGTGTCACAACCTAAGGGGGAGCGTACCTAAACACAATACAACGATATAATCAGGACCAACGACAATGATAATAACAGAACAAGTATATGATAATCAACAATCACATAGACAAATATAAAGCCTATATAAACGGACTCCACACCGCCGTCAGGTCCCCTTCAAGAAGGAAAGACAAGCAGAAAGATTAGACACACACAACAGAGGCCAAATGCATACAGGGTGAACGCTCACACCCAATGCATGTAGCCCCTTGTCGTTGTTAAACACATCAACTACAGCCACTATACAGTTAACTATACCAACTGGGCTGTAGTACCGTGTTTGTCAAATAAAATACACAATCGGCAATCACCTTAACACACTACAGCCATCAAGAAATGGCCGATCTACAAGCTTCTCCAAGGCCACTTAAGCAAAAACGGGCCAAGGAAGGACGTTCCACCAGGTGGACAACAGTCATATCTTTTACATGTTACCCAGCATTATAAATAGCCAATATGATTACCCCAATTGTGTTTTAATTTGAAAGCGCTGCACAAACACATACAAATCACAATAGTAGAAATACGAGGCACAATATCACAACAAGGCATACAGGTGTTGTAATTAGTGTGGCCAAGGCATATACACTTAACGTAAACAAGTGGTGTAATAAATGCGATTAATCCATATATATATCAAAAGAATCCCTATCACCCATGTCCACCTTGTCGTCATCATAACCTAGAATGCGTGTGGCCTCACTGTCTACCTCGCCAAGGCGCACGGGCGGAGACAGAACGATGTGCTGTCCAACTGCCGCCCCCATCACACGTTTAACCATGGTCTGAAGCAGTGGGACCACACAGCATATCAATAATAAAAACAAAAATAACACCAGGCCTAGGATAAGTCCGACCCTGACCAAGCCCGCCCGCCAAGAAGATGACAAAAGCCATCCCAGCCAACTGGTGTCCTCACCCCCCTTAGTGTGACTGACATGTTCGTCTCTAAGTGTTTTCAACAGTTCAAGAGCCCCCGTGATGTTCCCCCCTTCTCCGGTGTGGATTGGAATTACAGTACAGCAGTCGCTCCCTATTTTTGCACAGGCCCCTTGTTCCTCCGCAAAAAGTATATCTAGGAGGAATCTATTTTGTAACGTCATTGTGGAAGTGGCATGCAGTTGTTCACTAAAGTACTCAAATGTAGTGATGGTAAAATTGATGAATCGTTGCTGATTATACCACAAAAAATTTATCCAACGACCGTTTGTTTCAGGATAAAAGAACGGATTAAATTGCAGCGTGTCCTCTGGCATAGCTCTATGCTCCCATGGAATATTCATCGGACCAAACGGGCCCATTTCCACCTTTCCATCAAGACTAGTGAATTTCAGGTCTTTAACGCCCTCAGCACCTTTCTCACCCGTAACATCAATTGATCTTTTAAGTCTAGTCAAATTCCCATGCAGTGTCAATATTGACAATGGGCCAGTGAGCATAACAGGGGCACACACTCCAATCCAATTACGCTCTAAATAGTCGAGAATTTGCTCACCCCCACAATACCAAAAAATGTCAGCTACTGAACGAGTCCCCCCTTGCAAGCTTGGTAGTGGGAACCCATGACGTATAACCGTTCCATCATGAGACTTGCGTTCATGAATATGAGCGTTATGTGCGATCACTTCCGTACATTGCATAGGAAGATCCGTCCTATTGTTACAGGCACGTCCTTCCATGTAATCTGAGCACTGCAAATCAGACTGATTTGGACCGGATACAAGACAAAGTGGGAACACAATTCCCTTAGGAATGTTTACAAATGGCGGCACAAATGCATTGCCACTTAGAGTGAGCAACTCAAAGTCCTTACATCTACTGGATTTGTACAAGTCCACACCTGCTTCGTTCTGTTGCATGAATGACAGAATGCATTGAATATAGCATCTCTCCTTTACTGCTGTTTGCAAATCTTCAACACATTGATTCGGTTCAAAAGGTAAAGGTTGAACCCAGGGTGTTCTATTAGCATTATAACACGTAATACAAGTTTCTGTAGTCACACGCTGAGCCGAGAATCGCATCCATTCATAAAACAAATTCTTTTGACCACGTGCTGTGACCTGCTTATTAGCAGACACAAAGGATTGTACTGCAGTCTTGGCTGGTGCACCAATAACAGAACAAATACTATCACCCAAAAGTGTGCAAATCAAAATCCACAAAATCACACTCCAAACTCCCTTCATCTGGCCTAATTTATACTGTCTCATGATCTTCTGTATTCTTCACAGCTGATGTTGTCTCCACACTAGACTCCTCCCTCTGTTGTTCCCTTCACCTGAGGGCATGAGAACAGTCCCAATCAATTAAGTAGTAAATCTAACTGTATTCCTAAAGGTGTCAGGTCCATGGAGAAATGTACTCAAATTTAGCTGCTAGACCATTATTCTAATACAGTAAGTGTCCAGAACTGAATGTCTTGACCATCATGTCCAGCATGTACACTATATCTGGTTGTTTGCATCTGTCTGTCCCAGTTGCGCATAAACAATGTCTTAATGAGTGGGATGCAACAACAGAATATTACACTTGCGATAATCAGACTAAGTAATATGACTAATTCTATGTGGACCAAATAAGTGCTCCACTCAGTGAACTTAGTAGTTGACAGTTGTTTTGAAGTAGTTAAAGTGTTTGTTGTTGATGTAACTGATGCATGTGAGGGTGTTGTCGTTACCGTTGTGGGTGTGGTATTTGTTGTGACTATATACGATGTTTCTCCAGTAGTTATTAACAACACAGGGTCTGTATTCAACTGGGTTGATGCATATTCAACTGGAACCACTGCACTTCCACTGAACCGTACTTCAGTAGTCATTTGATTTGGTTCAGATTCAACCGTAACTACTGTACTAATCCTTTCAGTTAATTGTAGAGGTGTTACAGGCCTACTAGTCCCCACTTCTACAGGCACAGTTGGTATTAAGTCGATCTGCCTCAACTCGGCTTCAGTCAGAGTTACAGTTGCTACTTCTACTTCCTCTGATATCACTGTTCTAAATGTTAGAGGTAGAGGTTCTATTGTTATATCATTTAAAGGTTCTATTGTTATATCATTTAAAGGTTCTATTGTTATATCATTTAACCCTTCCGTCCCCCCTTCTGTGACGACAATCACAGAGGGGCTAAGAACAGAATCTGCATGTAAGGTTGTAAAAATGGAAAACGAAGCCACATCCAAGGGTTGTGGGAGGGTAGGATCAGGGGTTCGGGGAACGGAGTCCGAAGCCTCCAAGGTGGGAGTCACAATCTGGACCTTCACCGTGGGCGGGGCTGGAATGGAACCAGAAGTTACAGTGTCCAGTATTGGACTCAAGTCAGATAAATATAGCAAAGCTGGGAGGCCCGGCGCAGCCGTTAACGCAACCTCCACTATAAATGCTGGATCTGAGGTTGGAATAACCGGGCTGGAGGAGAACCCGATGGAATTAAACGAGACAAGATCGGACGTGGTTGGCAATGGCGGAGTCGTCGGCATTGCGATAGACGTAGCGTCCGAGGCACCAGTAAGCAAAAGAGTCACCCAAAAAGGTGCGCACTCTCCCTTAGGCACATCCTCCATATTCACGCCCCGGACTACAGATACCACCGTAAACCATGGACAAGTAGGCCGGTCGCTAACGCACGCATACTGTCCTTCATCGGTAGATTCAATATCAGATACAGTCAAGGAACAGTCCCCGTTGAGTTGGAAACGTGAATGTGGATGCTGGACCCTGTCTGTCCGTGCCAGCGTTGAGCCTTTCGAATTAAGCCACACATTAAAGCCAGATGGAGTTCTATCTGGGCAGTTGCAAGGTAATACAACAGATCCTCCTACTACAGCCTTTATTCGTAACATTGACTTGTGTGCACTACGTTTGCTCCGTATGCCACCTGTTTTTCCGGGCATAGACATAAGCGGAGTGTAATGCAACGGCTCCCCTGTTCTCCTATACAACATAATCTGCGAGTCGAGAAGGTCTGACTCTCGTTCTAACAGGTCTCGCTTCTCCGGCTGAACTTGACGCTTCCTCCTCATCCGAGCCTGCACTGGCTTGCCCAGATGCTGGTGCGTGTTGTAAGTCGAAGGTGCTGTATCTTCCGCAAGGTTCGCCGTCTGAGGCATGGTCACCGGTATCATCTGGAACACATGCATGACCAACACAAGTCTCAACAATATCATGGTCATCCTCATCTTTTTGAGACTCGTTTCCGGCACCCCTCTGCCCCTGTGGGCCAGTTCCCGTGCCCTCATTTTCCTGACTATGCGAAGGCTCTTCCGGCTCTCCTGCGACACCCTCCTCTGGTGTGCCATCAACCGGGGCTTTCACGCAATGTGAAAGATGGTACCACTTTGGAGAACCTTCCAATTGGATTGCAGTTCCTGACCTGCGAACTACCGTCCACGGTCCGTCGCGCCGGCAATTGTACCACTTGCGTCTAAAAACTTTAACAAACACCTTGTCGCCCGGATTCACAGTCCCCTTGGCGTCCTCAATGGCATCCTCACCATCCGTCTTTGCCTGTTTCTGGATGACATAAGAAGATATGCTCTTATGAAGGGTTGATAGATACTTTACATATGCCTTCATCCCATCCTCCAGAACAGCCAGGCTTGGGCCCTTTCCACTCATGCGAAAGCAAGGTGAAGGCATAACTCTCCCTGTGAGCATTTCGTGTGGTGTCAACCCTATATCACGTATTTCGCTCGACCGACATGAGAGCAACGCCAGGGGCAACCCCTCAATCCAATTAATACCAGTGTGTTGGCAGATCTTTGAAATCTTGCCTTTCAGAGTTTGGTTGTAGCGTTCAACCGGAGACTGAGAAGTTGGGTGATAGACGCAGCCCAGACGCTGCTTGATTCCCAATTTTTGTAGGATTATTCGGACGACGCGGTCAACGAAAGAAGCACCATTATCCGACGATATGGTGTCCGGAATTCCGAAGCGTGTCAGGACCTCACGACACAAAAATTTGGCACATGACTGAGCATCCATTCTTTTCGTGGGACAAGCTTCAACCCAACGACTGAAGCGGTCCACACAGACCAGAAGATATCGTTTCCCTTCAATGCGTTGGATCATGTCACAATAATCGATGATCAGGTGCGACATTGGACCATGCGGTATAGGAATGTGACCTGGTAGTGTTGGCACAGCCTTCCTGATGTTGCTCTTCAGGCAAATTACACAACGTCCAATGACATGGTCGATGCGCTCAAGGAAGTATGGAGCCCAGAATCCATATTCTGTTGTAATCTTCCTGCGTACTTCCCGCCTGGAAACATGAGCTTGCCCATGTGCCTCCTGGATCAGCAAACGTAAAAGAGAGGGCGGGGCCACTATCAGGCCTTCATGATTCCTCCACAAGCCTGTGGAGTCTTTTGATGCGCCCCTGTCAATCCATAAATCCTTATCTGCTTGGTCGGCCTCCTCTTGCATGAGAATAACATCAGCCAAGCTGATCCGTTCTTCCATTTCAGCCTCATGCGTGACCAGGAGGACACCACCAGGACGGTTGGCTCCTGCTACGGCCTTTGCAGCCTCATCTGCAGCATTGTTGCCACGGGTGATGCGTGAGGCATCAGATTTGTGAGCAGCACACTTAGCAATCGCTATCTTGGATGGTTCCATCATGGCCTGCAACAACTTCATGATCTGCGCATGATGTTGTATGGGCGATCCATCAGATTTCCTGAAGTCCCTTGCTTTCCAAATTGAGCCAAAGATATGGCACACAGAATAGGCATAAGAAGAATCAGTATAGATTGTTGCTCGTCGGCCCGATGCCATAAGGCACGCCTCCGTCAAAGCCACCAACTCGGCAAGTTGGGCGGATGCCGGTTGAGGAATAACCTCAGCCTTCACAACCACAAACGTAGAACCTTGTGCTTGTACGACTGCATAGCCGGCACACAAACTCTCCCCCACCCGATAACACGACCCGTCCGTCCAGTATTCTACCTCAGGATCTGCTAGCGGGAGGGACTGTAGATCAGATCTTAGCTTTGAATATCTCTCTGAATCACGAAGGCAGTCATGTGCCCCCCCGTCTTCCTCGGTCGGCAACGTGTCAGCCGGGTTTACCGTGGTACACCTGGTCAAAGTGATATCCTCCTGTTCCAACAGTCTGTGATAGTCTCTGATGCGTGAAGCAGTTAGCGTGTACTTGCCGTAGTTCAGGAGATTCCGCAGACTGTGATGAGTGAGGATAGTCAAAGGATACCCCATCGTCAGGGCAGAGCATTTCTGGTATAGGAGATATACTCCAGCCAATGACCTGTAGCAGGGTGGAAGGCCCAATTCAACATCGGAGTAGGCGATGGAGTAGTATGCTATCGGCTGAGGGTTCAGTCCACCACCCGTCTGTTGTGAGAGGACCCCACAAGCATGTTTACCTCCAATAGAGGAGGCAACGTATAACAGAAACGGCAACGCGTAATTGGGCAAAGTCAAGGCTGGAGCTTCCTGTAAGCGGAGCTTAAGGGTCTCAAAGGACAGATGTCCTGCGGGAGTCCACGTAAGGGCGCTGGTCAACTTGTCGGTGCCAGCATCCTTGATCATGGCTCTCAAAGGCTCCGTCAACTTTGTATAGTCCTCAAGCCATGGCGATGAATAGCCACAGACGCCGAGGAATTTCATCATGTCCCTGACGGTGTTCGGCTTTGGAGCTTTCCTGATGGCCTCCAAGTGTTCATCGGAGATACATCTGTGACCTTGGGTTATAGACTGACCCAAGTACACGACACGATCCTGACAATACTGAAGCTTAGACTTCGCCACTTTGTGCCCTCGGGAGGCCAAAATCTGAAGAAGTTTTGTACTGTCAGCATGGCAAAGTTCAAGAGAATTTGACGATAAGAGGATATCATCAGCATATTGAGTGACAGAAGAAGTAATGTGCATTCCGATGTCTGCCAGGTCGTCTTTAAGGATCTGGTTAAATATATGAGGACTATGGCGGTAACCTTGTGGTAGTCTCGAGTACTGGTAAAACTGACCTTTGAACGGGAAACAGAACAAGCCCCGACTCTCCACACTCAGTGGGCACGAAAAGAAGGCTCCACGCAGGTCGATGACCGTGAACACCTTAGCTTCTGGAGGTATGCCAGCCAAAAGTACATGTGGGTCCGGAACTTCTGCAGGGAGGTCTTCAACTACCTGGTTGACCAGGCGTAGATCGTGACATAATCTGTACGAATTGTCAGGTTTTTTTACTGGCAGCAGTGGTGTGAGTGATTGGGGGTTCTGCGTTATCTGCAGGACCCCTGCTTCCAATAGGCCCTTAATCTGAGGTTCAATCCCTCGCATTGCTTCTTCCTTCAGAGGATACTGGGGTCTCCATGGTGGCTTGGCTCCTGGTCGAAGTTTTACTGTGACAGGTTGGGCCGACTTAATAAAGCCAATGTCTGTACTGCTCCGTGCCCACAAGTGTTGTGGCACTCGTTGAAACATGTCTTCCTTAAGGTCTTCTGCTAGTGGAGCGATTGGGTCGTTTGACAGCCTAATGACTTGCGGCTTTCCCGCACCCTGGGACGAGATCATAATCTTCATGAAATGTTTATCATCACTCACGCAGATAGCCGTATTCTCTGCTACCTGGGTGAAGATGTGGCTTTCCGCTTCCAGCACCATCTCGCCCAAGTGCTGTTGCTCATGCCCCCCAGCAACAAATAGGGTCACATGGGGTATACTATTCTCAATCATATGGTGAGCAGAGAGATAGTCGTTCATATCTATCCTCATGGCAGCCCCCTGTGGTCCAATGATAATATATCGGGCTTCAAGGTGAACCTGTTCGGGTTGTTGTGCCAACCACGCATCAGGATTTGCCGTAGCTGCATCTTTGAAATACTGCAACGTGCAGTGAGCGGGGTAATCTGGTGTCTTAGCATCGGTCAAGTTTGCAACTACAAATTTCTCCCACTGCTTTGCCGGACTCATCAGGTCCTGGCTGAGATCGCCCAACCAGTAGACCAAAGGGACGTTCGTATCTGGTGACACAAGCAGCTGTGTATAATCGTCGCTTGGTGTGTCTAGTATGCAGCCGTACGGTGTGCACCGTATGATGCAGTTTAGCTGGCAAAGAGAATCTCTACCAAGAAGTCCTATTGGCGAACGTTCCGAGACAAGGACAGGTACGCGAATGCTCCGTTGGTTATAGCATAACCGTACCGGTTCTGTGACCGGTAAGAGCTGTTTAACTCCCTCAAATCCTATTGTCCGCACAAAATGTGACGACAAACGGAGGTGTTTGGCATCTCGAGGCTGCAGAACGGTGTAATGGGAACCAGTGTCCACAAGTAAACTTACAGTGTGGTCGTTTATCGTTACTGGAACAGTTGGTCCATTTTGCAACCCCGACACCAACAGCTCACACCCCCTTATCAGATCATCCGGGCCCCTTCATAGTCCAGCAGGCCGCGGTCCCATATAAGGGTTGACCGGGCCCTGCTGGGGTTGCCATTGCATCATAGTCTGGGAGTTACCCGTGGGACCGCCCCTCCTGCCGAAGTTGCCTCTACCCCCTCTGGGTTTAGAAAAGCAATCTCGTGCCATGTGGCCAATCTTACCACACGAGAAACACGTAAGACTATTGTTTCTGGCAGGAGTGAATCCAGCCCTGTAACCTCGTCCAAAATTCCCACGTCCAGAGGCACTCCTTCCCCATAATTGTGGGCGAGGGGAATCCTCTGTCACCCCAGCTGACTGGGGTTCCGAAAGGACAACTGCCTGCATCTTCTCCTTGGTCTTCTTTCCATCCATAAGCTGCAAGTGAGTGAGCTTTCGAACTGCCTCAATATCTTGCTCACGCAATGATTTTTCCTTCGCCCTAACACTCTCGATATGGTGTGCCAAATTGTCAGTGTACACGTTGCGAGTCATGGACTGTAAACCAACAATTTCATCCAATTTAAATCTGACCTGTCTCGGTAGTCCCTGCTGAATTTTATCCCTTAATATGGCCTCTTCCATCTGATTGTCCTCAGGATTCTTCCCAACGATATCCCGCCATTGTTGGTATGCTCTGGCCACGTAAGCGCGGGGGTTCTCATTGTCCCCCAAGGAATTGATTATGATACTATTCGGATGCATGTTAGTTTGATACATCTCCTTCAATACCTGGCCCAAACGCCCTCGGTATGCCGAAAAGAATTCTGCATCGAAAACAGCTGTATTGACATAATGTCTGAGGCCGGCCCTGTCAAAGACACGAGCCAAAGAAGATTGCCCGATCTGGGCCATAAGCAGGCGTTTGAAGTCTGCCATAGCTGGATTAATTCCAGTAAAAAGTTCATCCAATTTCGAAAGCCAAGCATGAGCACCCTCTGTAATAGAAGGCAACTTGGAGGTCCACGAATCCAGCTCTGATTGGGAGACTGGCTTGTAGTTTAATTCATTCCCGCGTATAATCACTGGAAGAGAAAGAGAAGGACCAAGTACAGAGTATTGCCCGGAAGGAGCAGGTTCCGAATTCTGCTTAGATCGCAATTCATAACGTCGGCCCAATTCCCCTTCTAACTGGTCTTTGTCTGTTTGAAGTTCCTTTTCCTGTACCTCAACCAGGCTTAGCTCGTTCAGCAGGGATTTTTCCAGTTCCCCATTACTCTCGGGGTCTTCTATTGAGTCTAAATCCTGCACGATCTGGCGTTTCATGCTGCTTACGCTACGTAAGTTTCGAGTTATTTTTTCCAAATCACTTGGAATATCTTTATAGCTTCTCGGGGTGGTGTCGACTGATGAAGTGCCTGGTTTAGTACCTGGTTTCTGAGACCAGTCTGCCCCATCATCATCGCAACAGTCTGGCACAGTACTCACCTGTTTAGATGAAGCTTTAAAGCGTGTAAGTTTCCCACGCTGTTCAGCTTTTGCTAGAATATCTTTGATCTGGGAATCATAGCCTCCGATCCCATGATCCTCATGTCGGTTGGTATACCTCTCAGGAGTACCACCGGTTCCAGGCCTGTCTGGTAATGTTTCCAAAACCGTCTTGGCCCTGCCGCTCTCAAGGACTTTATTATGAGCATCTCTTGTCTCATAATTACCCTCGGCAGTAAGAACAGGATAAATGCCAGTTGAAGTATTCTTATTATACGGAGGAGGAAACAGTGGAAAGGCTGTTTCAGTCAGATTCTTTTCGCCAGGACGTGATCTGTCCTGCATGGTTTTCAATTTTGCCTCAGCAGTTTTCTGAAAGGCTTTAATCGCAATAATCTCCTGTGTACGTTTCTTTACACGTTTCTTGCCAGTCTGGTTCATTTTATAAGTGTCAATCAAGATTTTTAAAGTTTTAATGACATCGAGGTCGAATGTTCCCTCGGTCGGCCATGGCTGGAGTAACTTGGGCCAACGTTTATTCCATTTCTCAGAAAACTTACCAATATCTGAGATATGTTCATATCTTGATTGGACTTGCTCAACCGGCGTCGTCCGACTCATTATTAAATCTGGCGGAGATCCACTTATGAATGACGCGCTAAGATGTGTGTGTGTGTGTGGTCCCTAGACACTCAGTATTAGACTGCTGACCTATCACAGGACCCGAAAATGCCGATCTATATACACTGCCTAGCAGAAACTAAACTACATAAACTTGCCTAAATCTTCACTCCCCACGACTGGCTTTTTAAACACCCGACAATTCCTGTTCTGGGCTGTTGCACTCAACTCAAACACAGTAACAGAAACGGAAGGTATACCATTGAACCTCAGGTATTGACCCTTGGCAAGGATACGTGTCCCGGAGGAATTTCACGCAGGAAACCTCACTTGGCCATGGTTGTTGGAGCAAAAATAACAAACAATCTTACTATCTCTCCCGGTCAGTTTCAAAGTCCTGCAACTTTTAGTCATGCAATCAAACAGGGCCACACTCACACAGCGTTAAAGAGGATCTCGATTATAAATGTAAGCTGATAAAGATTTTTCTTTAAATACACAAAGATACTGAACTCTATTAAGTTACAAAGATTTATTAAGTTACTTCACGTATTGGTAACTAAAATGCAAAATGAGAAATGTATTAAGTTGCTTCATTTATCAAGTTACTAGAAGATGGCAGAAATATAGTGTTTCCAAAAGCATACTATAGGCTGCTTCTTCCCCTCTTTTTTTTTTTTTTAGATAATTAATGTATTTATTATTATTATTATTATTATTATTAATTATTAATTGATGTACTGAGTAATTAATCAAGCAATGAACAATGTGATCAAATAAACAAACAATGAAGTAATCAGCCACTCAGGAAGACAATGAAACAATGTTTCACTGGTCAATACACTAGGTCAAATGAATGCAGCCTAAACACCCCTCCCCGATCGATAAAATGAGTGAGACACTGCTGAGAACCTGTCAATCTGCCCGTGTGTGTGAGGGCGTGTCTGACAATCTTACACGAAAGTGCAGCAGACAGCAGGCAGTCAGCTGTGTCCAGACGTCAGCCAAGGGGGGTGCGACTCAAGTGGGCTGTCCCTGAACCAGGTCTGCTTCCGAACCTATCAGAGCTCAGACACAGCGGAAAATAATGAGGTTACAATGAGATCAGCCTCACATGTCATCATTCACAATACAAAGTAACTCAATAAGTGAGAGGGAGCAGGGTCCCTGCCGGAAACATATAATTAGTGGAATCCAGACAACAAACTTTATTAAGAGGTAGAGAGAGAAAGAGAGAGAGTGGGGGGGGGGGGATGTCACTATGTACTTAATATCCGCTGATAATACTTTGTCGGCTGATATATTGAACAGCCGCTCATATATTTTAACAGGAACCAAAAGCCGGTTATATTCAATCCAGCAAGTATAAAGTCAGTGAATATTCACTCAATAAAGCTGATATATTGAACAGCTGCTCATATGGTAGGAGGTAATTCAAAGCTGTTATATCCAATCCAGCATTTATAATGTCAGTGAATCATACACAAAGCACAAAATGTTTCCCTAAAGTCATTTCTGTTCTCTGTGTTGGGAAAATCATGCGGTCATCAAAGATCTGTGAGATTTCCAAGACAGCAGATCTACAAGTCCTCAAAACCTCTCAAAAATAGCAGACGCACAAGTTCATGAGGCTGCACATCCACTATTCCCGAGTAAACAAAGCGTGTAGTGTCTGTCCGTTCCCGCTCTCCCCTCCTCTGGTAGGAGCAATGGAGAGACAGAGATACGAGGTTACAATAACGGACAGACGGACCGCGGAGCAGAGGGGCCCTCTGCAAAAGTAATCTATACTCTATATGCTATCTAACGTGTGTAGCTGAAGGCTGTGTTTAGGTCAGAACACACTGTAATCATTATCATTATTATTATAAATAGACCCCGCTATCAGGGCACATCATTGACAATATCACCAAGGCTTTTATATTCAATTTGAAACACACAAACACATCACTCACAGAAGGCACGGCCGGCGCACGTAACGGAGTGTACACTCATGAGATTATATACCACATTTCCAAACTATGATATCATTTAATATCAACCAGTATTTTAGTCATTAGAACCAAGAATAACAGGCGTCCCTATTAAGTCTATACAGGCTCAAATACTTGTCAGCATTCTCAGCATGTAATTACTAATTATTATTAGTGATTTGGGACCGAAACCATAGCATTTTCTGCTAAAATGTCAAGACGTAATTTAATTAAAACCCAAACAACAGCCCCCTTGTGCTGACATGCGAGTGCTCTTCTCCACTTCAAGTGCTGAATTATCAGAAGTATTAATTTCTCTCTCTGTTTATGTTTAAGTTGTCCAAACAGCAGTACTGTAATACTCATGTATTCTTAAACTTTGTCAGACTACTCAGCCCAATTTATCCCTCTGTTACCCAAGTTCACAGTTCTAGGTGCGTTTAAATTGTGACGACAAAAATTTAAGCAGACCTTGCCTCGGGGGTGACAGCGTGCTCGCAGCGCGGGATGAGGGGTGATCAATCCGTCTCGTCTCTTGCTGCCGGCGCGTCTTCTCCTGATTCTCCTGGTTCTGCTGGTTCTCCTCTCTCTCCGTCAGGCCGCCTCAGGCTGCAGGATGTCTGGATACGCCGTGGACCAGCTCTGTCGCCCAGGCAATGTGTCACGTCTGCGGTCTGGTCTCTCGTCTAGATGTCACCAACGTGTGTGTCCTGTCATCGCAAAAAGTCTCTTCACGTCTGCGGTCTGCTCTCTCGTCCAGATGTCAACAACATGTGTGACCTGTCGTCGCAAAAAGTCTCGATCGCTAGCTCGCCAAGATATTGGTTATTTTCAACAGCTTGTATGAAAATACGAACTCGGAATCAGAGGATCAAAGTTGAGGAGTAGTTGCTCAGTTTTATTTAGCTTCCATCATTGTTACATTCAAGAAGGAGACAGTCAATGGTCAAAACTTGGAAGATCTTCCTGTGTGTCTGTCTACCGAGGACAGCTCGCAGTGTGTTCATATACTGTTTAGATCTAATCTAATAACCTGCATAATGCAATTGTATGTATGTTATACAAGGCATGATCTCATGGCTGCTGCCTTGCACATGTTTAGCTCACATGTTGACAATGGGACACACACATTGTATTCTATATATCCTGACTAGCTCTAAATTGGCTTTCTTCCAAGTGCCTTTCCCATAACATGCACTGTTGTAAAATATCCTATAAATGCAGCTCAAAGTGCTTTACAGAGCAACTGCCTGATCGGGATCGGATCGCAAAAACCTTGATCGCAGCACCTCTACTAGTTTAGTGGAAGCATGTGTCAAGGAGAGATGCTTGCCTAAATTGGAGTTGCTTTGGACAGACGTGGACAAACGCTTTCCACCCGGCATGTGTGCCGGGTGGGTAGTGTGTGTGCGACGCGCTGGGTTTGTTTGTAAAAAATACCCATGAAGATACTAATACCAAGGATTTGTCAGTGATGTCATGTCACATGTCACTGCTTAAACAGCGTCGAGTCCGTGTTACTTCCTGGTTGCGTAACAGCAAAAAGTAAGACATCACTGTCGTATCATTGGTATTTTTTTCTAACCGTGTCATGTTTGCTGCGCAGCAGGAGGAGCACACACACACACACACACACACACACGCACACGCACACGCACACGCACACGCACACACACACACACACACACAGTCAGCCGGCCCGTGGTAACAGAAAGCTTGGGGACGCTTGACATAGTAACAGAGCACATTTCATTGTCAGTAACGGTAACGGTGTTGCAACGACGGAAATTGTAATTAACTAGAAGTTCGGGCCGCTACGCGGCCCGAACGTCTAGCGTGACGCGTCGTTCACTTTGCAGTGCCACCTTACAGGCACCTCACAGTGTGAGAGAGAGTTTTGTGCTCTCCTAAATCCACGGCAGGCTTTGAAAGTACCCACTTCAGAAAGAGGTGACGTGCATCACCTCTCCAATGACCAAAACCCACTTTGTGATTACTCAGACCTGGTATGGCAGACCTGTGGGGAGTGTGCAGTGGTGTACAATGTGAAAAGATAGTTGAAATCGCAGGAGATGAAGTTAGCAGTTTATTTGTGTAAAGGGTCGTCGGCGTGGGTTGTGTTGAGGATGGAAGCCGTCGAACTGGTGCATCCTACCTATTTATAGGTAGGATGTGATGTCATGCTGTCGTGAGATTACGTCACACTGGCGTGTCTCATCGTGATGTCACGACCGTGATGTCATATGACGTCACACTGGCTACATACAACGTTACAGACAACCGACATGGCGCAGGATTCAAATTGTATATATAGATAGATTAGATTACTCGTTACTGGAAAAAATAACGGCGTTAGGTAACGCCGTTTATTTAAACGCTGTTATGCCCAACACTGGTTTAGGTAAACTGTGATCCCATTTATTTTAAAATTGATGATAAAGTAGGCTATGCTCTAGGAGGGGCGGGATGATTCATTCCCCGCCCCCGCTCTTGATTGACAAGCTACCCAACCAATAGCTATAGATATAGAAAGATGACGGATTTTAAATTGCTGAAAAAGAGTCTTCATCTACGGTCTGTAGAGTCTATTGGCGTAACGCTGTCCATTCTTTTTACAGTCTATGAGTGTAACCAATGGTGGTCGTGGGTCCATAATAAAACACGTCACTGATGGAGTTTAGCCAGGAATGAAAGGCATATTTATTCTGCACATGCTCAGAGAGCAGACAGAGTGTGGCACGCAGGCACGTCATGACGTCACAACAATAACATGACTTTATGCATTATTATGTTCAATACTCAACACCCTCCACTCAAACACATGTTCATAGCTCCCTAGTTCATAGCTCCCCCCCCCCCCCCACACTGCTGGTTTATTCTCTGTCAGTTTGGTCAAAGTGAATGTCTCATTGTCTTTCAAAGAGTTTATCTCCTCCTGCATTGCCTCAGTCCAAGGTTTTGACTGTTTGGAGCCCATAGCCTCTGTGTGGGTTCTTGGTACACCATGAGCAACCCTGTAGAAATAATCTACATCCTCATTTTCTTCCTCACATTTAGTTTTGTAATGATACTCTTTTAAATATCCTGGAGCTTTCCTGTCTCTACTTGGGTAGCGCTGTGCGCTCTCCTCCTGAACCCCGTGAATATGTCCTCTGGTCTCATTAGACTGACTAGCCTCATGTTGGATAGTAGTATCACTGTGATACTGTACACTCACATTAGACTGTCTCTGACTCTGGTTGGTTGTTCACACACACACACACACACACACACACACACACACACACACACACACACACACACACACACACACACACACACACACACACACAACACGCACACAAACACGCACACACGCACGCACACACACACACACACACACACACACACACACACACACACACACACACACACACACACACACACATTACATCAGCGCGGCTAGCCGCATGCAGCCAGTGGTGGAAAAAGTACTCAAATGTTTTACTTAAGTAAAAGTATTAATACTGCAATGAATAAATACTCTGTTACAAGTAAAAGTCCGGAATTAAAAATGTACTTGAGTACAAGTACAAAAGTTTTGGTATCAAAATGTACTTAAAGTACCACAAGTAGAAAGTAGTCATTATGCAGAATGTCCCATTTCAAGTTTTCAAAAAGTATAACAACTTTTGAAAATAGCAGATCTACAAGCTCACAATGCGTCGCTTTGTGACACATTGTGAGCTTGTAGATCTGCTATTTTCAAATGGCCCAAATGTATAGAGGACTGAATTGGTTAATGTATGTTTTGTGCTAATAAGCAAAATCTACAAAGTAACTAGGAACTAAGGTTTTCAAATAATTGTAGTGGAGTAAAAGTGCAATATTTGATTTTGAGATGTGGTGGAGTAGAAGTAACAGTACGGAAAATTGGAAATACTCGAATAAAGTAAAAAATACCTAAAAATTGTACTTAAGTACAGTACTTGAGTAAATGTACTTAGTTACTTTACACCACTGACGGTATGTAGTACAGTAGAGCTATTATAAAAATACAAACACTTATACTTGAGTATTTTCTAAATAGTATCATTAAAATGATTCTGCTTGAATTGCTTGAATCTGAATTGACAAAACAGAGAAAGTAATGTATATCGTCTCTGTCGGGTGGAAACCTCATATGTTCCAAAACTCTTACTTTTCACCATTCACATTCAAAAGCATCAAAAGCAGCAGATCTACAAGATAGAAACGTGTCGCTTCATGCCGTGTTTCTAGCTTGTAGATCTGCTGCTTTTGTGTGACGTTGTAGTATGGTCAAGTAGGGGTTAATTTAGGAAAAACACAAAAGAATAATAATTTGTAAATAATAAATAAATACAAACTATTTTCAGAAAACAGGTTGTGTGTTGTGTAATGATAATGTATAAAGTTTTGAAGAAGGTACATACTCAAGTACTTTAGTACTCACATACTAAAGTAAAAGTACCTTAAAAAGAAGTAAATGTACTCAGTTACTTTCCACCACAGCGGGCGCGCACACGCACGCGCGCGCGCACACACACACACACACACACACACACACACACACACACACACACACACACACACACACACACACACACACACACACACACACACACACACACACACCTTAACCCTATTGGTTGAGTCAACTCATCAGAGACATTATCTGTCCTCACAAAGACACACTGAGGAGGAGGAGCCATAAAGCATAAACACAGGATAGAGAGGTTCAGTGAATGAGGACTGGAAGGAGTAAATGTGTGTCAGTGAGTCAGAGGACCCTTTATAGAAAGACACAGTCCCTGCTGGCCAGTCTAGATACACTGCTACTCTAATGGAGCCAGAGATACTGACAGGGAGGATAGTCTGCCTACTATTGTGATAGACACTGTAACGGCCTCCCCAACAGGCTAGACACCAGGACTTGTCATTGAGTCCAAGCCCACTACCATATCCTCTCCTGCTGATCCCTCTGTAAGTCACTCCTATCCTAACCAATCCACTCCACTCTACCTCCCAGTAACAGCGTCCAGTCAGACCCTCTGTACACAGAACCTGTTCAACATCATCAAATCTGTCAGGATGATCAGGGTACGACTGAAGCTCCTCCCCCACTGTCACCTTCCTGTTGTCCTCAGACAGACAGAGTTTTCTGTTTGCTGTGTTTGGGTCCAGTGTGAGAGGATGGAGATCTGATATGAGAGAGAGAGAGAGAGAGAGAGAGAGAGAGAGAGAGAGAGAGAGAGAGAGAGAGAGAGAGAGAGAGACATACATTTACATTGGTTTAATATTCATAGGATCCACGCACACACAAAATGTAGATCTACAAGCTCACAACGCTCTGCAACGCGGTGCCTTGTGAGCTTGTAGATCTGCTACTTTTGTGTCAAATTGTAGTATGACGAAATTCAATTCATTCATTCAATACGTATTCATTCCTCCCCCCCCAAAAAAAACAATATAAATAAGGAGATAGGAGGTTTCTTCCTGACAATATGAGACAACAAACCAACATAAACAATACTTGCCTCCATTAACACATCCACCGCCAAGGGCTAATCTCAGAATGTACTCACCAGTTCCAAGGTTTTTTTTTTTTTTTTTTTTTTCACGTAGCCATAGACCTTGTTAAAATCCATAAGTGAGCTCTGCTTTGTTTACATACATCGTCGAGATCTGCCTCCGTCTCCCACTGTTACACCACACATTGTTTCACAGCTTATTTGGATCTGGGCTCTCGGGAGCCAATTCGATGAAGGGGCTGTTCCTTTTTTTCAAGATACTTGGTAGATGATTGGATGGGACCGTCTGTCTATCACCGTGTGGGCGTGCAAACACAACCAATCATATCGATGTGTCTACGTGACGTATGGTAGGCGCGACACCAGGAAGTCAACATCGTAGTCCAGTATTTCACCACAACAAGAACTCTCAAGAAGTTGCTAAAAAAAAGTGATCATGGAGGTCGGAGATTTTTGCCGTTTTTGTAACACGAATCTGCGCATAAAAGGTATTTTAACGGGTACAAGGAAGATATTTGATAAGCCTAAGCCTGCAAACGAGACAAGTATTAACGAACGCCTGATAGCGTTAGGTTTAACACTGTTTAAAGACCCCTCCTTATCGTGTCGGATGTGTAGGTCGTGTCTTCGCTTGCTTCAAAGAATGGATTTTTCCATTTTAAGGCGATGGGAAAAAGAGGACAAAGACAGAAGACCTCCAGAAACGGCCGCTACAGCAGAAACACCAACGTCACCTGAGGCATCTGGATCCGCGAGGACAGATAAACGGTTACGGGAACCTACGCCTTCTAAAACACCACGGAAGAGTAAAAGACCTCGCACCCCAGCGCGCACTCCATCTCACACCCCTACAACTACTGCTCCAGCTGACTCCCCGACAACGACCCCATCTCGTAGGCTGTCTAAATAACAACTGGGATGCCCGTACGGCGAAGCCTATTGGAGGTAAATTCATATTGTGAAACTATTTCTAATTGTGTCTAACCTAATGCTGCCAACTCACGCTAATCCAGCTGCATTGCCAGTTTAAAATGTATACATCTGCTGAGTATCTGTTGTACACTAATACACTGGGTTTTCATGTATTCATGTTCTCATCTCATTCTATATCAGTTCATTTAAAAATAGAACCTTTTCAGGCCTTGACCCCCCAAAATAATCATATTTGAACTGGGGACCCGCCAGATAAATATTGTGAAAATAGCAGATCTACAAGCTCATAACTTGTGATCTTGTAGATCGGCTATTTTCAATGTTTTGCGTCTTTCTTATATAATTTGACAATTTGGCCAATGTTTGACCAGTTTGTATAGTATAGTTTGTAGAATATTTTTGATGCAGTAATGGTAAAACTAAAATAGGTATTAAAAAGGTTTGGGGACCCCCCCCCCCCCCAAAATCATGTGGGGACAGCCCTGGGGACCCACATGTTGAGAACCACTGCTCTAGAAGGCTGGAAGTCTGTTCTATCTTGACAATAGGGACAAATGGCCTTTCTTCTTTTGATCTGATAAGCACACTTGGCTCAGGGCATGAGATTAGAAAGGGTCTCATTTAACTGCAGGCTGGGGGGCTGTCCCCCCAATCCTGCTTGTTCTCACTTACTTCACAAATCTCGTCCAAGCAGGCCTGGTTGGTAACTCACAGCTTTAAAAATATGCTACACTGGTTAATGACTTTTCAAAGGAAATGTGACCAGGCAGGCTGTCTTTAGCTAATATTCCCTCTCCATGGAGATAATATTTGGCTGGTACTACTATAATGTGACATAATTTATCTTGGTTATCTGGCAGGGTCTAATCTCCCTTTACATCTCACAGCCCATCCTCCCTCCAACTCTACCTACAGAGGCGGGAGGGTGGTTGATAAACAGGCAGATGTTAAGGAAGGGTGTTGGATAAACAGACCCAACTCCCCATTAAATTGCCCTGTGCTAGTAGTTTATAGTTGAGATGGACACTTAAATGAGTCACATAGTGTCATAAACAGTACATGTGAAATAAACCTGTAACACCAAACAGCCATTCTCCCTAACCAATCGACATTCTAATACACAGTGGGACTTACCTTAACTTATCACCTACCTTTTTTGTGTATAATTTAAACTAATTGAACACGAATAAATTGCATATTTATTCCAGCATCTTTGCATGCTGCAATATTGTCTTATTTGCACAGTTTATATACTGATACTGGATTTTTATATACTGTACTGTATATCTATATCTGTGCATAGTAGCAAATATTTGTTTGCCTCTGTTCAGCTTTGTTGTCATGGTTTGTAGCAGTTTTCTATCTCAGTGCATTGAGTAACAAAAAAAAAGGTTTATAATTTATTTTAAGTGAGCACGTATTAGGCCAATAATCATGATCCATTGTCTTTAAAATGCATAGTCACAGTTATGATTATTTAATAATAAAACCCCTTTGTTTTTCTTTCAGGTTACTATCAGGGGTAGAACAACAGTGTGTGACAACAACACCGCAGGGATTGTCGAACACCTCACCTTGGAACATTGGACAACAACAGCCAATCTGATTGTCAGACACCAAGAACTGTTTGGAGAACTTAAGAAAAATGTGTTACAATTAATAGAGGATGAGAGCAAAAAACTGTGTAGTCCATCCCAGGGTTTTATGTTGTGGCGGTCATCGGCAGATGATTTGAAGGAATTTTCATTCGCCAAGTTGCTATCCGATCTCCAGTCTATGTCACCTTTCATATTTTCTATATTTAATCAACTCACCAAACAGTCTCCCCATGTCACCTGTGCGGCTGCTGCAATAGCTCGGAGAGGAAGGGAACCACGATTATCAGCCTTTGCTTATTATGTAGATAGTGTACTACAGTATGGAGGGGCAAAGAAGGCAGTTTTTAAAAGGCTTAGCAAGCTGGGTACTATCACCACAACACACACCAACGCTGTGAAAAAACTCACCGAATTGTCAAACACCTGCGGCGAAGAATCTCACCTACTGAAAGTAGACAGTGAAATCTTCGGGAACCCCGACACTGCCGAGCAAGTCAGCTTCACAGACACTGCTGAAGGTGGAGGTGCTATGGCTGCAAATGGAACTCCTGAAACAAGCCCACTGAGTGACACAGCGAGTGCAAGGGACCTGGATGAAGCTATCCTCAGCTTTGATCTGTCTGTCTTCCCAGGTTAGAAGGGCCATTATTTTTGTTGATCGTTGTTTATGTTGTCGCTGCATTAGTGTTTCAACCTTTTATTTTATGAGTCCATGTTATGTGTTGTTATGTTCTCCCTAGCGGCACTTCACAGACTGATCAGGGGACTGGCGATGGCACAAATCTGGCCGGCAGTGTCTTGTCGCTAGGACCATCACAACCAACACCACCACCCACATATTCCATCATATTTGACAATCTGGATTTCTTCATCCGCCCACACCAGCAGTCTACCAGCCAAGCAAACAAATCCATCCACTGGGTCCACCACATGGCTGTAGAAGACAGAGTGTCCATAACCCATCTCAGCAGGGACAAGCCAACTCAGCCAATTATGGACTATGACATTGGGAACTCCCTTCCTGGTCCTGAGATCCAAGCCCATATGCGACGAGAGTTTGTTGTCCTAGGGAGCCGCATTCTGACGAAGTACCTGGAGGCTTTCAAGCCATTATCTTCTGTAGTGGCTAGTCACATCCCTCACCAATACACAGCCACAATGTCAGAGGCCTCCACCCACGTAAGTATTAAATGACGTACACTACAACTGTCAGTTGTACCGTTGAGTTAACTTTTTAAGTTGAGCAAGTAACAACTTGTGTACTGGCATAGGATTTAAACTAAAAACATTATGCTATTATAATCCATATATTCTTCCTTCATAGCATCCTCTTGGACTTCTGTTCAAAGATGAGAACAAAACTGGGGACTTGGTTGACGTTTTACAGCACCTCCAGAATGAGTAAGTATGGCTTGTCTTGGAATGTATGAAACACAATGTTTGTATTTGTGCATTTTGTCAATTCCACGGCATGCAAAAAAAAAAAGTGTTTGTGCATTTCAGCGGCCACTGTTTATCAAAAAGTGACACTTGAACTTGCCAAATTGGTGATTTTCTAACACTAGTCATCTCAATCACGTCATGGAATTACCGGATTGACATCGCACAATTGCCCAACTTTGCATGTCATAGACACCAATATCGTTGACTGCAGGGGCTTTATTACATGCCGCATGTGCCCCACGGGCCTTATTTAGTTTTGAACTAAGGAAAATATATTTTGTACTTGCATATGCATCTGAAGGGAAGGGTTTTGATAAAGCTAGTAAGTCTATTTGATGTGTCATGTAGGTATGTGCCAAAGGACCGACATGGACTGGAAAGTGTTTTTGTAGGTGGAGACAGACTGACAGAGGGGAACAGTCGGAACATCCAGTTGTCCTTTGCAGAAGGAGAGAGCAGGGAAGACAGACTGGAAGGCATTGTCTTCAAGTTTGAGGATTGGCATGCAATCCGGAACCTGTTTGAGGTGGGTGAACTCACTCAATGTTTGACCTCAAACTGTTTATTCACAACAGTATGGACTAGCAGCCAATTACTGTACCACTTCCCCTGAAAACTAAGTTTGGACTAACTTGACTTATCTATGCTATCATGCTAATTATCATGAAAATAATATTTCCTCCTAAATGAAATTGTTTGCTTACTGTACTACAAAATGATTTGTATTTTAGATCTATCATCTGGTCTTTTATAAGGAGGATTCAGCCAGAGATCATGGGACACTGTTTTCAAATATGAACAGGTTGAGGTAAAAATAAATGTTCAAAGTCTTCTGTTCTGTTTTTATATATACATATTCTGATTCTAAGAGCCTTGTTAACTATTTTCCAAATCTTTTGCAGCGATGTTCTTGTCACTGATGAACTCCAGCCACCATGAATTCCGGCTTGGTACTTCATCATTACGACTTACTGTGCTCTGTTCTACCGCCAGGGGAAATCCAGTCCAGCCAACATGAATTCAGGCTTGGTACTGCTGGGGGGAGGGGGGGCTGACTACTGACGACTGACGACTGATGATTTCTGACTTGATGAGCGATGACCCGGGTTTGTGTTTGTATTGTCTGTATATGTTTATGTGTGTTTGTGTTCATGTGATTTCAACCTTTCAATCTACTATAAAGCCCCTCACCTACTTCACTGACAACCTTTAACCCATCTTACCCTCCCAGTCCCCCAGATCCACCTAAACTTGCCTTTTCTATACCCCCAAGTCTAACTCCTCTCCCATCCACTGCTGTCTGTCTGTCTGTCTCATGTTTTGTCGACTGTTTGACTAACATTGTCTCCTAATAGTGTACTGTATAGCGGCTTTGAATTCTTTAAAAGCGGTATACAAGTAATTAACTAATTGTTGTTATTGTTAATTCTGTTAATATTGTCATTGTTTGTTATTATTATGTAATACTTTACTAATATATGTGTGTCCTGTTAAGTAACTCCTGCCACCACGATTTTGTCTGGTGGTCTCCTACATGTCATCATCATCCTCAGCAATTATTATTCTTTGCCTCCTTCCTCATATTTTTGCAGTTGCAGCAATGCAAAAAAAGGTCCACATGCTGCGTTCAACGCATACAAAGAGATGGTGCAAAAGGACTCTGTTCCTGGCTGCCACAATGGAGCACTTTGGACTGAACAATGTCACAGGTACACAATTGATTGTCACTAATTATGGTCACATAGTAGTTGTCCACATTATTATATATTATTTCAAAACATTTCAATTATGAATGTGAAAATGTTTGACTAGGATATCTATTCTTTTTTTATGTGAACACATGTCAGATAAAACTCATATTTGCCAGACACTCTGTAGTAGATTTTATCATTTTTGTGTTTGGAATCTATCGTCAACTTTCCCATTTCACCAGCACTTGGCTGATGCAAATTTCCTGGGCATCTCAATTTATTTATTGAATTGTAGTTTAAATGTCATGGCTCTTTTGTCTTTTCTATTGCTTCCATAACTACGTTATAGTAATTCTTGTTCTTTTAAATATGTCTCAACAGATGTGCCAGAGGACTTCATCCCCAAAGACATCAGGTCTGGGTCACCAGATGTGAAAAGGAGCTGGTTGCATAAAGCCGTGACCCAAATTGTGGACCGGTTTGTCATGTTTAATGACATCTCAGACACTGTGACCGGTATCAGACAATGTGCCAGTGATCGTCCTCTACCGGGGAAGGAGCTCCAATGCCGCATGCCAAGTTGTCCCAAAACCTACAAGTACAGCAAGGCCAGGGAGAACCACGAGCATAAAATTCACAGCTTAACTGTACCTGCAATGGGTGTGCCAGATCCAGTCATGCCTATTTCCGTGGATCACAAACAACAGCACACAGAAGCAAGACTCAGCTTTGGCTTCATGCTGTCTAACATGCAGGATGCAGTGAAGGAGGGAGATGGAGAGAGGTTACTGAGGATGTACTCTGTAGCATTGCTATTCTACAAGGCCTATGGCCATACCCAATACTCCTACAGTACACTCCTGATGACCGTGCAGGTCAACGCCACTCTCTCCCCTCGCCTAGCACACAGTCTGACCTGGAACAGGTTCTGGAATGGGAGTGGAGGGACGGGCAAGAATATTTCTCTTGATTTGCATCTGGAACACCTTAACAATTTCTTGAAATCGTTCCTGAAGCGCACAGGCCCAAACATGACTGAGAAAGCAGCAGCCAGGATCAGCAAGTCCATTGGGGTTCTGAAGGACATGATGGACATCACAGACACTGAGCTGGACGTATCAAAGTCCAGCGGCATCCATCATGCCCGTGACCAGACTGACAACATTATAGCACTTGTTGAGGTTCTCAGAGAGGCTGAGCTGTTCAAAAACCAACCAGGCAGACAGTTCACAGCCTTCCCCAAGTTCAACAGAAACCTGCTTTCAAAACTGAAGCACAGCGAGGTGTGGGGTTGGATGAGGTCAAAGTTGAAGGAGTGGAAGGGTGTCCCTATTTGAACAATGACAGCTTAAGGTTCACAGACTCAGAGACTTACTTAAGACTACAAAAGTGTGGGACACAGACACCACCACGAACGGAGAATTCATTTTCTCTCCCTCCCGCTTTCAAAACCAACTCATTCCTGCCTGTGGTCACCAAACTCTCCTCTCAGCGTTAAAGCGTTTTACTCTTGAGTCTGAGTCAGTCAATAATATAGCCTTACAGTCTTTCAACATGTCCACGATACACTTTAGATAACGTATATCTCATTGTGCTATAAAAGTCTGTGCAATAACTGCTGCCAAGTAGTCAAAAATGTTGTAATAATTCACTGTTGCTGTTCATCAATGACTGGACCAAGTGCATCTTTATTTTTCTCATTACTTTCACACACAGAAAATATGTATCTCGAATTTGCACTGTGAATTTGCACTGTTTAACAAAGGGTACTTGAAAGGGATATGAGAGTGTACATAGTTGGGACCCTATTGAATATAGGCTACGCATGTTGTATTGTTTTTATAATCCTGTTATATATATATTGTTGTGATTTTCCCCTACCTGAGTATGCGCAACTATAGCATTTAGTTGTTTTTTTTATAAATAAATATTTTAATTTGCCTCACTTTTTCATGTTTACTTTCTAAAACAACATCATAACATGTTTGTACAGTAACAAAGTTGGATCCCATGTGTAAAATGGCAAACTGATCAATGCCTCTAAGCCTAATGATTTGAAACAATCAATTTTAACATGGGGGGGAAAAGCAGGGATTAAGAGTCATCATGCATAGTGAAAAGGGTGACATACAGTACCAGGACAGATGTAAAACAATGATGTACTTATTTTGTGATAAAAGGTTATCAATCTAAAAGTGATATATTTGCATACCTGGAAAAGAAACGACACCAGATTTTTTGCAGCGACAAACTTTTAATCACTTGCTTATGTTCAAATTACATACAAAACCATTTTAATCATGAGCATTCAGTCAACTAAATATTCCACAGCTTTAATTGACAACCAATGTGAGTCTTATAAGAGCCTTTAATGGCCAACTGCTTATTCGTCAGACGATTCTGAGCTGCTGTGCTGTGTTCCCATCTCAAAGTCCTCATCATCTTCATCAAAATACCCTGTATAATCGATGTCTGGCTCAGTGAAGCTATCCTCTTGAGAAGAAGGCTCTACATCCTCAATGTCACCAAAGACCTCATTGATGATTAGCAGAATTTCTCTTGCATGTTTTTTTCTGAATACGGGAAGGTTTCTAAGAATGTAAGACAAGTCAAATATGTGTGTGCAGCGTTCTACTACTGCATCTATGAGCTCAGCACTGAAACCAGTACATGCTGACTTGCTAGTGTAGACATGTGCTGTGTCTTTTTCTAAACAACTCATATACTCCTCTAACATTTCCCGGATAAGAGATTTGTCCTCTTGTGTTACCACTCTACATTTCCCTTGCATGCCAGCATCTTGTTCTATTACCTCATGTTTGGGGCTAGGCTCGTCACAATCTTCACCTGCACATGAACATACAGAGTGGCAATAGCTGCAGCAGACATGCCCTAGCTCTACACTTGTTGGCTGGTTTTCAAAATGGCTGTACAGTGCTTTTCTAAAGCAGCTCTTAGTGCCAGTGTGTATCAGTTCTTTCACTTCTGGACCAGCCCTTTCAGTTTTTTTTATAGCATACAAAATTGCATGTGACTGTAACCCATTTCTGCCAGCCCTTCCAACTTTTTGAACAATGTCTTCAACATCCTCTGGCAAACCATACATTACAACATGAGAAACATTAGGGAAATTCAAGCCCATCCCAAGAGCTGTTGTTGCAACAACCACTCGGCAGCTCCCCTCTCCCTCTCCACTAAAGGAGGCCAAAACTCTGTCTTTGTACTTTGACAGTGTGTTGCTGTGGAAGATTCCTATAAGGTGTTCTCAGCCTTCTGATCCTGGTCTCTGTTAACCCAAGCATCTTCTCCCAATTCTGCTTTAAGATAGGTGAACACTCTCCCAACTAACTTCAGTGTTCTGCAATAGATTATGATGGGAGACATTGATAGACCCTTATCTTTGACCTCCTTTACTACCCAGTCCATACAGTTCAAGTTATCAGCAGGAACCCGACTCAGTCCCAGCCTGATGTTTCTCCTGTTTGGGCTAACAGTCACGAGAGTTGCCTCCTCCATATTCAGCATCCTGGTCACACGGCCTCTGTTCTTGTTATCAGCAGATGCTGTCAACGCTAAAACAGGTAAACCTGAAAGACAATAAGTGCACATGTATCAGCAAACAAGCATTAATGAAGAACTGCTGTAGGCTACACTTTCTATAGCGTTATAAAGGGGAAATAATTAGGTTATTTATGTTATCGGGTAGCTTCAGGTAAAGACTGACATTTCCACATATCATACTGTATTTTCTTTACATGACAACTAACTACACTTGGACAGCACCAACTTCTATGATCTGCTCCTGTAGTGTAAACACCCCTCCCCCTAAAGTATCATTCATAGTCGGACGTAAGGATACGTAACGAGCGCCGGCGCTCCTTGCGTTGTCGTTTTTTACTCCCCCTCCGTCACTTACGGCTACAGTTTTTCCGTCCGTTCAGTCGACATTCACCGTCAGGCCGACGGACGTTCACTGCGTTTTGCCTGTTGTACCACTGGGCTACAATGCTAGTTTCATAGCATTGTAACCTGTTGCCAGGTTTTGTGAGAGAAATAAGTAACCAGGTCTATGAAAACAAGCCCAAAAGAATCGACTAGGCCACATATGAGCAGTGGTGGAAAAAGTACTCAAATGTTTTACTTAAGTAAAAGTATCACTACTCCAATGCAGAAGTACTCTGTTACAAGTAAAAGTTTGGAATAAAAAATGTACATGAGTAAAAGTACAAAGGTATTGGTATCAGAATGTACTTAAAGCACCAAAAGTAAAAGTACAAAAATGTTTGAAAATAGCCTATGTATAAAATAGGGCTAAAGTGGTTAATGTATGTTTCATAATATCATCATTTATATCTGAAAAGTAACTTGTAACTAAAGTTTTCAAATAATTGTAGTGGAGTAAAAGTACAATATTTGCCTCTGAGATGTAGTGGAGTAAAAGTAAAAGTATTGGAAATTGGAAATACTCAAGTAAAGTACAATTACCTCAAAATTTTACTTCAGTACAGTACTTAAGTAAATGTACTTAGTTACTTTACACCACTGCATATGAAAATAGCAGATCTACAATATATATTTGAGAATCACTGGTTTAAATAATAATTGGCCCAAATAAGCAACTACACTTTAGAAACAAGACCAAATAAAACCGCAACCACCAATAAAAAAATTGCTTGTTTGTTTACAAGCAACTATACAGAAGAATAAGCCCAAAGTCGCTTATAATAAGCAGACATGGCAACATTGGGTACGTGCAATCGCTCTCTCCTAAATAACGTGAGCGACTATGCATGTGTCCGTAAAGAACGGACGGAATCCCTCACCCCCATGACGCACGTTTCAGACCCATCTAGGGCAGGGGTTCTCAACCTTTTCAGGCCGCGACCCCCAAAATAATGATATTATTTCCCGCGACCCCCCGCGTGCACGCGCGCGGTCCCGTTCGCGCGCGCGAAGGTTATTTAATTATAATAGGTTATTTGATAATTGTTTATTTTCAAAACATTTTTCCAAAAAGTGGGTAAATTGAGTAAATTAACTGATAAAACATGAATTAATGATAACATAAAAAAATATTTTGTAAAAAAAAAAAAAAAAAAAAAACTTTTTTTTTTCAAATTCACCAAAAAATCTGGCGACCCCCCCAAATTATTTGGCGACCCCCCTGGGGGTCGCGACCCCCAGGTTGAGAACCACTGATCTAGGGACTATGAACGGGCCTTTACCTGGCTAAACAGGGGGGTTAGCCTCCCCAAGTTGCCAGCACAACACACCCCTCCCCCTAACATTAAAAATAGGGGGATTAACCCAGAGCCTTCTATTAGAGAGTTGCGCCAATGAGGGGTCAGAAACAGCGTCGGTCACGTGGTTCATGTAGCTGGAAATAGTGACAAGGAGCCGTCGACTTCAATGCATTCCATGAACTTCTGGTTTAGGGATTTGTCACTATTCGCCAATGTATGTGTATGTAGAAGACCTGGCCCGAAGAAGTGAACGGAGTTGGCGTAACTCTCTAATAGATGGCACTGGATTAACCTAACCAGGTTGCCAGCCCAATGCACACACAAAAGCCCCCCCCCAACATTAACCCCCTCAGGTAGCAGCACAATGCAGCCCCCCTTCCAAACACAATCAATGCCCCTTTTCTGGATTGATATTAATTAATCATGTATTTAATCATGTAGCATTACTGTGTTTCAAAACTCACTTCTTTGACTATGGATCTTAGTTCATTCAGCCTGGAAAAGGCTTCTCTGAAGGCTGGCTTCCCGTTTGCTCCCAGTCCCCTGGTTGAAAGAAAAATAAATCCTACATTGAGTCTAGGTAGCAGCAATAGTAACGTGCATAGTTGCATTACAACAATACAGTTACAGTAAGATCTGTGTTTAGCATTTGGTCTGTTTGTATGTGTTAGCTTATTGTTTATAATATAATGTTTGACCTAAATAAAACATAAATGTTACAACACTTCGTCTTTGAACTACTGTAACCGTATTTAGAAACACGCTGCTCTGTTTTGTTTTACAGTTTAACATTACAGTGTATGTGTAGTGTAACAATTACACTATACAGCCCTTTAACGGCGTTTAGCTTACCATTTGTATGCGACGTGAACTTCATCGACGACAATGCCCAGTAGGTTTTCACGATACACTTGTGAGGAAAGCATATCATGCCATTTATCTTTCAGTAACCACGTCTCCGGGCTATCAAAGACCAGCTGACATCGGCCGTCGAGGATGTCGGTGTGTGCTGTATTATCTAGGAGTTGCCCAGCATAGAGTCCCAGATTCGTAGCCTCTTTGATTTGATCTGCTACGAGGGCAGTCAAAGGAGACACGACGATCAATATAGGCTTCGGCTTCGTCCCCAGTTCTTTCGCTACCAGTGGAGCTAGTTGGTAAATTAAACTCTTGCCGAAGCCAGTCGGGAGGAGAGCAAAAACATCTTTTCCACGCAGAAAAGCCTTCAGTGCCATACTTTGCTCTTCTTTCAAAGAAGAAATATTGTCCAGTTGAGAAATAACTGATGTTATTGCAGCATCTATCGTCATATCGGTGTTGCTCATGGTAGCGGCCATGTTGACTGGTGAAAAAACTACAAAACAACAGCCGCTTATATGGCGCCACATCCGCTTTTGCACAGATCCTGCCCTTTGGTTCGTACCGGGAGCGGTACGATGTTAGCTCAACCCCTTGAGCGATCTCAGATGTAGCTGTCTTGAGGAACCTGGTTACTCAATACCGCCCCCATCTGGCAGGGTCAGGTTAACTGAAATGTGCCGTACCAAAAATTGAATAAAGTTTTTTTTTTTCGAAAAAAAGGAAAAAGCACCCGGACCGTAGGACTACGGTCTCTGCGCTTAACAGTTGGATTTAACGGACCGTAGGACTACGTTCTTGGTGGTTAATGTGTTAAAGGGATAGTTCAACCCCAAAATGACTTTTTGTCTATCGATTAGTCCCCCGGTAGGAGACACAAAGGAGAGTCTTTGTGTCTCCTACCGGAACCCACTGCTCGTCATCATATTATTGTCTTAGGAATGAGACAAAAACTAAAACGGATCCATGAATTCAAGTCTCCATGTGGTGACTAATCCATAGAAAATAACTTGTGTTTTGGGTGAACTATCCCTTTAATCCGTTAAGACCGGGAACACATCTGTGTCATTTTAGATTTTTATCTATAACCATTATTTTATACTTTGACTATTCAAAAAATAGCAAATGCCGCGCTATGAGCTTGTAGATCTGCAATTTCTTTTTTATCATGAAAATGTGTGGAAATCTTTGAATATATATATATATATTTTTTTTTTTTAAACTACATTTTTAACTCAAATTTTTGCTCCTGGGGGTCCCTGGAACAAAACGTTTTCATGTCAAGGACCCCCAAAATGATATGTATTTGGCCGCGGACCCCCATCGCAAAATATGTTGTTCCAGGGACCCCCAGAAGCAAAGATTAGCAAAAATAGCAGATCTACAAGCTCATAGTGCGACCCCCCAAAATAATCATATTTGAACAGCTAGGGGACCCCCCAAAATAATCATATTTGAACAGCTAGGGGACCCCCCAAAATAATCATATTTGAACAGCTATGGGACCCCCCAAAATAATCATATTTGAACAGCTATGGGATCCCCCAAAATAATCATATTTGAACAGCTAGGGGACCCCCCAAAATAATCATATTCGAACAGCTAGGGGACCCCCAAAATAATCATATTTGAACAGCTAGGGGACCCCCAAAATAATCATATTTGAACAGCTAAGGGACCCCCAAAATAATCATATTTGAACACCTAGGGGACCCCCCAAAATAATCATATTTGAACAGCTAGGAGACCCCCCAAAATAATCATATTTGAACAGCTAGGAGACCCCCCAAAATAATCATATTAGAACAGCTAGGGGACCCCCCAAAATAATCATATTTGAACAGCTAGGGGACCCACCAAAATAATCATATTTGAACAGCTAGGGGACCCCCCAAAATAATAATATTTGAGCAGCTAGAGGACCAACCAAAATAATCATATTTGAACAGCTAGGGGACCCCCCAAAATAATCATATTTGAACAGCTAGAGGACCCACCAAAATAATCATATTTGAACAGCTAGGGACCCCCCAAAATAATCATATTTGAACAGCTAAGCGACCACTAGAAGATTTAGAAAACACTTTTTTAATAATTCAGTCTTTAGATGTGAGACACATCTAATAGATTTATCAAATACTAGATCAATATTCCATCATGCCAAAAATAGCTGATCTACAAGCTCACAACGTCAACAACGTTGTGAGCTTGTAGATTGACTATTTTTGTCAAAGAGATTTGGCGTAGAATGAAAAAAGCGTACAGTTGTAATTCAGGTCCATTTTACTAGTAGCCAATAGAGCAGGGGTCTTCAACAGGGGGTCCAGGATGCCAAGGGGTCCTCAGAGTTACTACAAGGGGGTCCTCAGAGTTACTACAAGGGGGCCGCTAAATGTTTGTGTAATAGGAACTTTTATAACATTTTGTACATTATCCACTTGAACCCTAGTATACCTATTCTGGGGGGAACATTCACTGAAAATAGCAGATCTACAAGCTGTCTAAGAGCGTCACTTTTTTCTTGAAGAGTTTTGGTTTACAGAGGGAAAAAAGAGCAGACAAAGTACAGAGCCAAGGGTCAAGTGTATTAAAGGTAGGGTAAGAGATATGTTTTGGTTAAAAGGTTACAGCACAATATAAACACACTATAAACCAGTGGTGTAAAGTAACTAAGTACATTTACTCAAGTACTGTACTTAAGTACCTAACCTAACCTACCCCCCTACCCCCCCTCTCTCTCTTTCTTCTCTTGTAATTTTTTTTCACTCTTCATACCAGTAACCTGTAAGCTGATTGTATGACATTCTGTATAGTAGTGTGTATATCTGTCTGTCTCTTATATGTCATCATGATGTGTGTGCGTGGGGATCTCATCTTAAACACGCTCAGTGCTTAATGAGCTTTCCAGTTTAGTAGACCTTGTATTGTGAATTTGTACTTCCATGTACTGTTATGTACTGTTCTCATGTCTTACTAAATAAAGTACATCAATCAATCAATAAGTACACTTTTGAGGATTTTTTTTTACTGTACTGGAGTATTTCCCATTTTTAATAATTTTACTTCTACTCCACTACATCTCAGAGGCAAATATTGTACTTTGCTCCACTACAATTATGTGTAAGCTTTAGTTACTTTGTAGATTTAGATTATTATCACAAAACATATATTACATATAACACTTCAGCCCTACATTTTGGCCATTTGAAAATAGCAGATGTAAATGCTCACAATGCGTTGTGATGCATTATGAGCTTTTAGATCTGCACCACTGCTATAAACGCGCACGCACGCACGCACGCACGCACGCACGCACGCACGCACGCACGCACGCACACACACACACACACACACACACACACACACACACACACACACACACACACACACACACACACACACACACACACACACACACACACACACACACACACACACACACACACACGGCTCTGAGGATAATATTGTAGGCATTGTCTCTGAACGTGGGTGGAGCAGAATTATTAACATTCAGTGTAAATGTTGTAAGGAATCTCCTGCATTGTAAGAGCTGAATGTGTTCCGAACATGGCAGGATAAAGTAGTATAATGTGTCCTGTGGACGCAACAATGGTTTGTTTGATGTGTCCTTTCTTAAAATTATGTAGTACATCAGGACGCATCTCTGCACATAATGACCTATGACATCACACCTGACCTATGCCATCACACATGACCTATGACATCACACCTGACCTATGACATCACACATGATCTATGACATCACACATGACCTATGCCATCACACATGACCTATGACATCACCCATGACCTATGTCATCACACATGACCTATGACATCACACGTGACCTATGCCAGGGGTCTTCAATGTTTTTCAGGCCAAGGACCCCTTAGCTGAGAGAGAGATGAAGCAGGGACCCCTCACTACATATTGTAAACTTCACCTTTGGCTCTGTACTTGATCTGCTCTTTTTCCCTTTTACACACCAAACCTCTTTGCCGAAAATAGCCGATCTACAAGCTCACAACACTGTTAGTTTGTAGATCGGCTATTTTTGGCTAAGGTTTTCCACAATAGAGATGCTAGGGTTCAAGTGGTTAATGTAAAATAATACATATTGGACCGGACCGTTGGCCTTGCAGTCCGGGCACCTAGGTTCTAATGTAGCATGACAGTGTGTCGCTGGTTTGAGTCCCGATCCCGACAACCTTTGCTGCGTGTCACTTCCCATCTCTCTCTCCCCGTTTCCTGTCTACCTACTGTACTATCAATAAAGGCATAAAAAGACCCAAACATGCAGAATGTGTGTCAGGTAGGGAGACCTAGGAGTGTTTTGTAAACAAGCATCAGCTGGTGTCAGTGTTACAATGCTGAATTGGAACGTGGTTGCACTGTATTTTAATGACGTGACGCGCACGTCCTGTAATACCTACACTACAGGTCACACAATGGACAGTTGATATGCATCTATAGGCTCATTCCTATGTTAATTCCCTGGTGTGAGTCGGGAGCCTTTGTAAACTTTGTTTAGGTGTGAATTTAAAGTTGTTTAAATCTATGCGTGTGCCTGCACGTGCTCCTGGTCAAATAGGTTCCTGCGCGGCGTGCAAGGCCGTCCCATGAGCATTGCACCCCTGGCTGGTGTTAAGAACCAGACCAAGAGCAGAGAAACCACCTGAATTCACTGGAAAATCTACTGAAGAGTTTTCAGGACAGCATCCAGGGAGGGAGGGGCCAACAGAGTATAAAACAGTGTAGAACATTTCAATATGGGATACTGACAGACAGACAGACAGACAGACAGACAGACAGACAGACAGACAGACAGACAGACAGACAGACAGGCAGATACTCACATCTTTTAAGGAGTTGAGGATTTGTCCAGAGTTCTCCTCCATGTTTCACACTGTAGGAAGTAGAACAACAATGCATCAATGTCTGACTGTCTAACACAACGTCTCCACTACCTGACACTAGAGTGTTTCTGCTACCATTATCTTCACCAGGCAGCCCGTCTGGACAAACTCATTGCCACCTGGCTTGGAGGAGAGGAGTTAGAAACACTTCTTGTTTTTAGATTTATATAGAGTAATGTTATTTCTTCCCATGGTACTGGCCAGCAGGCCGTGGTCATACAATGTTAAATTGAAGACTGAATGGTTGTCAATTTTCTCAGAGTGTTCACATATCATGACATGCCTAGAAGAGGGATACTAGGGTACTGACTCCTCTAAATAGTTTAAATTGATGCCAAACTACAGCTTACATGAATTATGCTAGAATATACCTTAAATACAATTGTACGGTTCAATTAAAAGTATCTGCCATAAATCTAACATTATTAGTTGGTAGTGTAAATATTAACTAAATATCAATTGAAATTATGAATTACTTTCCTAACCATATTTTGAGCTGAGAATGATTAGGTTTAAACTTTATGAGTTTATTTGGCACAGACAGTGCACATTAATGAACTCTTAACTCATTCAGTGCCACAGTGTTTTCTGGTAGTGTGCTCCCAGTGCCAACATCTATAGCCATTTTTACTACTTTTACTAGAGCCACAGAATATTTTGTGCTGTGACTAAAATGATGTACCATATCTCAAAAGAAAGATGAGACTCTCTTCTTCTTCTTCCAGGAAAAAAAAGTGAGTTGCTAGCATATTCCGTTCTTTATTTATAGGCAGTTGAATAAAACTATTTATCATCAAAAAACGGCCCTCTGAAAATAGAAAGCTGGGTAAAAGGCCTTTTTGTGGAGGACACAGCTCTCAGGCAGAAATCTACTCTTTCAAGGCCCACAGAATCTTTTGTGCTATGACTAAAATGATGTACCATATCTCAAAAGAAAGATGAGACTCTCTTCTTTGCCCAGGAAAAAGAAGAGAGTTGCTAGCATGTTCCGCTCTTTATTTATAGGCAGTTGAATAAAACTTTTTCTTCAAAAACAACCCACTGAGAATAGAAACATGAGTAAAAGTGACAACTCTGAGGCAGAAATCAATCTTGAGCATTTTATTTTGGCTCCTGTGATGCATCAGACATTGCATAGTCATAGTCATTTTCAAACAAATGACAAAAAAATGTACTTCCAATTGTAAGTGATAAAATATAGCTGCAAGCAGCGATAATACGGGGCCAGTGAATAGAGAGAGAGAGAGACATGGAAACGGAATAGATTGAAGAGAGAGAGAGTGACATGGAAACAATAGATTGATGAGAGAGAGATATGGAAACATAATGGTTTGATTGGACATCTCAACCTACTGCCATTAACAGGATTCGAACTCTCAACTCTCAACCTGCAGAAGTTAGGAGCCAATGACTGTTTTTCATATAATTCAAAATGGTGGGAGATCTAAAGGTCAGAGGTCAAAAGTCAGACCACGAAAGTTGTCGGGCATGAAGAGACGCATGTGTGTATCGAAGTTTCATGGTTGTAGGTCAAACAGGGCATGAGTTGTACCTGTTCAAAGTTGGCACTTTCAATTGAGTGCTATAGCGCCACCCTTTGACGAATGAGTGTGAGAATTATTTCTTGGTAGTTTTTCATGAGCATCTACCATATGGCCGAGTTTCGTAAAAAGCGTATGCACGGTTAAGCCAGAACTGGCAAAAACAAGTATTTTTCAAACTGCTCAAAATTGCGGAAAATCTAAGGGCGGAGCTTAATGGTCAAATCGATACGTGTGTTCCTCATGAGTCAAGGCACATGTGTAAGCAAGTTTCACGACTTTCGGCCAAACGAGGCATGACTTATGCCTGTTTAAAGTCTGCCTTTTCAAAAAAATGCTATAGTGCCCCCTTTTGGCCAATTGGAGTAAGATTGGTTTCAGTGATATTTGGAATGACCCTGTACATTTCTGCAAAGTTTCAAAGAAATGTGAGTCTGCATGTATGTTTTAGGCACAGATGAATAATTTTCTTTAAACTGTAATAGTTAAAATCTATCTCCTCCTGGGATTTTTGAGCAATCTGCACGAAACGTTTAGCACTTGAACCTTGGACCACTGCCTACAAAAAGTTCCAACGGATTTTCCATAAGTGAAAAAATGCAGAAGTTAGGAGCCAATGACTGTTTTTCATATAATTCAAAATGGTGGGAGATCTAAAGGTCAGAGGTCAAAAGTCAGAGGGTGAAAGTTGTTCAGCATGAGGAGACGCATATGTGTATCCAAGTTTCATGGCTGTAGGTCAAACAGGGCATGAGTTGTACCTGGTCAAAGTTGGCATTTTCAATTGAGTGCTATAGCGCCACCTTTGGACGAAAGATTGTGAGAATTATTTTTTGATCGTTTTTCATGACCATCTACCATATGGCCGAGTTTCGTAAAAAGCGACAGCGCGGTTCAGCCAGAACTGCGAAAAGTGGCAGAAGAAGAAGAAGAAGTGACAGAATACTGCCAATAACAATACGTGTACAGAGCAGAGCTCTGTCCCCGTAATGAGTAATAACATTAAAAAAAACGTACAACCCTTACATGTCTGTAACTCTGAGTGTAACCAAATGGACCCTTACAGGTCTGTAACTCCGAGTGTAACCAAATGGATCCTTACATGTCTGTAACTCTGAGTGTAACCAAATGGACCCTTACATGTCTGTAACTCTGAGTGTAACCAAATGGACCCTTACATGTCTGTAACTCTGAGTGCACTACACAATACAATAGACAATAGAACCAAATAATGGACATGTCTGTAACTCTGAGTGTAACCAAATGGACCCTTACAGGTCTGCAACTCTGAGTGTAACCAATGGACCCTTACATGTCTGTAACTCTGAGTGTAACCAAATGGACCCTTACATGTCTGTAACTGAGTGCACTACACAATACACAATAGAACCAAATGGACAATAGAACCAAATGGACAGGTCTGTAACTCTGAGAGTGTACCAAATGGACCAAGCGATCAAAAAAAAAAAAAAAAAAAAAACAGTTCACATTGCTCAATCCTGTGTGACTGTGACCAAACCTGTGTGGTACTCTAGGAAACAATCCCCATTCGTGCATAAAGGGACATGACAGGAACCACACTGGGACTTTGTCTCACACCGCTTCCCTTTCCTATAACAGACCCTGCATCGCCTACCTGGGTTCTGTTTTTTGGCGGTGGGCCTAAAGCGAACAAGGACATGGTCTGCCATGCCCATGGCAGACAGCCTGCTCTGGGGGTCAATGCGTGGTGCCCTAGCATCCTGGTTAGGCTGTCTCGGGCGGGTCCATGTTTTGATGACGCCGTCCATGAATTTCTTTCTGATTTTTGGCCTTGTACAATATGAAGGAATTGAAGGCAAATCTGAAGTATGTAAATGATAAATTTGTTTGTCCACTTCATGGTCTTTCTGGCAAACGAATAATAAGAAATGTTCTGATCGAGTTTGTCCACTCCATTCATGGAGTGGTTGTACTCAACCACACAGGCAGGTCTTTCTTTTGGGACGCGATGGATATGGTGTCTCCGCCACACCATTTCAGTCGCCATTTTGTCCTGATAGCACGTTGTGACCATCCTCACTACATTTGTGTCCCTCCATGCCGTTACCATCACCCTTGAATTGTGAAGAACAATTCTCTTCCCAACACCCAGGGAGGAAGTGGAGGCAGAGTGAATGGCTTCTGGTTCACCCCTGTTCTTTCTGAGTGTACCACAGACATGCATCTTCATATCAAGGAGTTTATGACATAATTTGACGGAGTTATAGAAATTATCCATAAACAATTTATACCCTTGACCTTTTAGATCACCAATGAGAGAGACTACTGTTTGCTCTAGGATTTCATGTTTTCCACAGTATGGTTTCAAATTATGACAATACCCTGTAGCTGAGTCACACAAAATGTAGGATTTTATTCCATACCTTACAGGCTTTTGAGGGTTATAAACCCGGAAGGATAGACGGCTGCGCCATAGCAGTGTGCCTTCATCTATTGAAATAGATGCATCTGGTTGATACAACTCACTGAATTTGGTGACTAGATAGTTCAACACAGGGCGTACCTTGTACATTTTGTCTTTTGCTCTTCCCTCCTCGTCAGCTACACTGTTGTCACTAAAGTGCAGAAACCTCAGGATCAGTTGAAACCTATAGTAATATAGAAATAGTAGGTCGCATACACCTCATCGGTGGTCCAGTACTCTTTCAGTTCAGTCTTTGAAACCACACCAGTCAGGAAGAGGAGCCCTAAGAATGTTTTCAGTTCCTCAACTTTGAGTGGTTTCCATTGATGGACTCTGGAATGTGGCTTGTCCGTGACTCTCGCAATTGACTGCGTGGCGTAGACATTTGTCTGATCAACGATGAGTTGGAGGACCTCATCGGTCACAAAGAGCTCCAAAAAGTCTGCTGGTTGATCTGAATCCAGATGAGCAGCTCCGTTGAGAGGTCCGGGCTCTGCAGTAAATGGAAAGGCCTCTGGCTCCCACTCCATCTGACCCTGGTCATACCACTTCAGAGGATCAGGTTGGCCACCACGCGCACGTTGTGGACGCCCCTTGCCACGCTGTGCTCGACCAGTAAATGACAGAAATACATATTTACCATAAAATACATATACATTACAATACATTTTTTTTGTATTTGTGTGGTGGGGTTCCAAATGGATCCTTACAGGTCTGTAACTCTGAGAGTGAACTAATGGAACCAAATAGATCCTTACAGGTCTGTAACTCTGAGAGTGTACAAATGGAACCAAATGGACCCTTTCAAGTCTAACTTTGAGAATGTGCAAATGGAACCAAATGGACCCTTTCAAGTCTAACTTTGAGAATGTGCAAATGGAACCAAATGGATCCTTACAGGTCAAATACATTAATTTCATCTCATTTCATCTCAAACATGAAAAATTTACTTTATGTTTACCTCGAGTTGTACTGCCAACACGTGGGGTAGAACTGGATCTGGACTGATCCTCCCTTGGCTCAGTATCTGAAATCATAGTAAAATATAATTTAGTTGTGGTAAAGATGTGCACAAAATCAAATCAATTATTTACACTCCCAGCATGTTCCTCCACAGGACCAAATGGGTCCTTACAGGTCTAACTCTGAGAGTGTACAAATGCAACCAAATGGATCTCATACTAAATACATTCATTTCATCTCAAACATGAAAAATTAACTTTTTGTTTACCTCGAGTTGTACTGCGAACACGTGGTGTAGAACAGGTTCTGGGCTGATCCTCCCTTGACTCAATATCTGAAATCATAGTAAAATATAATTTAGTTATGGTAAAGATGTGCACAAAATCAAATCAATTATTTACACTCCCAGCATGTCTCTGGTGACACTTGTAATGAATGAGAAAATACTTTTACAGTTGTCATGTGGGTTTTTAGCTTTGATAGATAAAAGCATTGAACAAACAGATCTCAAACAGATAGGATACAAATGTATTTGTCCACTTGTTTGACTTCCCAGGTAGTACACGACGTTTGGGTCCATATCAATATCAACTCCATTCATTGACTTATCGTATGCTACAATGCAAGCTGGCTTCTGTTGTGAAAATGTATCTGTAAGAAAAATAAATATCTTACCTCTAGCGCCACTGCCAACACCCAACTCTCCTTCATCAGCTGGCTGTAGACCCTCCTCCTCCTCCTCCTCCTCCTCCTCAGAGTCTAACAGAGTAAAATGTTGTTTTGTAAATATGATGTACACACAATCACAAATCAATTTAGGCATCTAAACTAACAGACGCTCTTATCCAGAACGAATTACAGTATAAATAGTGAACATAATCTTTATTCCCCTAAAAAGACACAGACAGACAGACTGACTGACTGACTGACTTACTCCTAAATGTACTAACATATGCTCTTAGTTAGTTATGCAGGGATCCTCAGGGTTCCCTACATACCCGTAAGGGTCCATTTGGTTCCATTAGTACACTCTCAGAGTTACAGACCTGTAACTCTGATAGTCCATTTGAACCCCCCCCCCCCCCCCCCCAGGAACCCTGAGGATCCCTGCATAACTAACTAAGAGCATATGTTAGTACATTTAGGAGTAAGTCAGTCAGTCAGTTACAGATATGTAAAGTGTATACAATAGAACCAAATGGACCCTTACAGATCTGTAACTCTGAGAGTGTACTAATGGAACCAAATGGACCCTTACAGATCTGTAACTCTGAGAGTGTACTAATGGAACCAAATGGACCCCTACAGTTATGTAAAGTGTATACAATAGAACCAAATGGACCCTTACAGGTATGTAAAGTGTACACAATAGAACCAAATGGACCCTTACAGGTCTGTAACTCTGAGAGTGTACTAATGGAACCAAATGGACCCCTACAGATGTGCATTGTGCAACTCTGAGTGTATAGCCTAAGTATTATGTAACCAAATGGACCCCATATACTAAAAACATGCATTTCCTTTCATCTCAAACACGATAAAAATGTACTTCTTACCTGAAGAACTATGTGAAGAACGTGGTCTTTTCCCGGCGTCGTCCTCTCTCAAGAAGGGAGACCATTCTTCTCCATCTGACTCCTGATCCGTCTCAGATGGATCAGTTTGGGAGTTGAATGGACTTTCAATTATCTCACGACGAGTAGTATTCCTGCCACTACGACGTGGAGCTGGACCCATATCGATCGGTTCCGCGTGTTGTTCTTCTTCCTCGGCACCAGAGAGCTCGGACTCGGTTTCCAAAACCGCACAACGCGGGGCTGCCCTCATATCGATCGGTTCAGCGTGTTCCTCTTCCTCGGCACCAAAGAGCTCGGACTCGGTTTCCAAAACCACACAACTCGGGGCTACCCTCATATCGATCGGTTCAGCGTGTTCTTCCTCTTCGCCCTGCCACTGCGTCGTAGACGCGGGCAGTGGTCACTGTCTGAGTCTGTCTCGGCCACGGGCACCTCGACACGACGGAACATCTGCGTCTCATACAGCGTTTGCTGTCGCTGGCGATGCTGTCCGGCGGAATCCATACTGCTGGGCCCAGCGACCTGTTCACCGACGGGTCGACGTGACACAACAGCGCGTTTGCGCTTGGCGGGGCGCTTCCCATTATCTGACTTTTTAGGCATTTTCTCTCTCTTTCTCTCTCTTTGTTTGATTGATTGATCGATCGATTGCTTGCACTCTCTCTCTCTCTCTCTCTCGCTCTCCAGCACTCCGACGGCTTCTCCACAATGGCCATCGTGTCCCACTAACTTTTATAAACTTCTGTTTTGATCACATGGTGGGTCGCGGTCCTTTGATGATAGGAGGTTCACACAGGTTGTTATGATCAGTCAGTGATCGCCCGATGTTGGGGTTCGTTTGTTTACAGAGGCTCCAACATGTTGTTTGCTCACGTGATCGCTTAGATCAAAGACGCTGCCCCCAGCCTGCCTGGTGTCCCACGCTCTGTGTGTGTGTGTGTGTGTGTGTGTTGTTTTGATCACGTGGTAGATCAGAGAAGCCGCTCTGTGTGTGTGTGTGTGTGTGTGTGTGTGTGTGTGTGTGTGTGTGTGTGTGTGTGTGTGTGTGTGTGTGTGTGTGTGTGTGTGTGTGTTTTCCCACGCGTTGTTTTGATCACGTGGTAGACGGCGGCTGTGATCACAGAATGTTTATGTTTGACGGTCACAGAAGCTGTTCTGAGCTGGAACTCTAACTCTAAATAAGATGTTTTTGATTATAGGTCATCCTGACCTTATGATGGCATGAGTTCATGTTTTCTTTTATGATAGAAGCCCCAAATTTTGTCACAGGCTCGGGAAGAGCGCCAACTAGTGGAAACACAAAACAAACAAAAAAAGTTTTTTTTCTTTTTTGACGTCTGAGACGTCATTGGCACTCAGGGCTTATGAAGAACGTGACGTCTGCGACGTCAACGGCACTAAATGAGTTAACATGATTATAGTAAATATGTATGAGTAAATCTGATGGATTTAGCACAAAACGGTGACTCTTCAGGAAATGGAAAGAATAACCTGTGTTCCAATGGATCCAATGTAGTTATTATTTTATGTTTGTAAATAGGTGATGGAACGTGTTGTGAGCTTGCCTTGTACATCAGGTATTTTCACTGCTTTTACAGGACAGTCATAAAGTGAAATATATATTAGGGCCTAAGTGGTTAGACAAATGAGCAATAGCATTCATTTGTGAAAGAAAAAAAAATGTGTGTGTGTGTGTGTGTGTGTGTGTGTGTGTGTGTGTGTGTGTGTGTGTGTGTGTGTGTGTGTGTGTGTGTGTGTGTGTGTGTGTGTGCGCACACGCGTGTGCGTGCGTGTGTTTGTGTGTTTGTAATTATGATGACATTCCACATTCTGGTCTATGAGGTCAATAGACTAGCATGGATTCCATATTTGGATATGCCACACACAGAACACAGACACAGAGACAGACAGACAGGTATGATGGGTATTGCATAATTGGAGGGGCGTTGTTACCAACGGCATCAGCCTGTTTATAATTAATGCAACAGATTATACATAATATTTAGCAGGTGCATGACTGTATAATATGAGGTAGGAGGAGGGGATTGTTGTGTCAGACTTGAACAATGGATGTTATGGATTCAGAATGCCCCCCCCCCCCCCCCCCCCCCGCTGGCCTACCAGTCACAGGAAAACATGAAACAAGGGAATGGCTGCACTAACCAACATGAACACAGTCCAAGTCTACTTACTTGAGAGTTTCCAATCCAGAGAAGTTCATCAGTCCAAAAGGCAGGACGTTGAAGGTCAAGTCTAATTCTCTCAAATGAGAAGGATTAGAGCGGATAGCTGAGGCCAGAGCTTCACAGCTTCTCTCTGACAACCAGCAGTTCATCAGTCTAAATGACAAATAAAACACCAGAAGTTTGAATGTCTGCTATAAATAAAACCTGCTTACAGCCACATATTAAAGGACCTGGTATTGATGGACTGTCTGGGTTTTAAAGTAGAAAGCCAATCCAATCAGAAAGAAAGAAAGAAAGAAAGAAAGAAAGAAAGAAAGAAAGAAAGAAAGGGTGAATGTATCTTAATTGTAACACCGTACTGTAGTCACTGTACCTTATCATTATTCTAGTCAAAGTGTGTCACTATGATATCAACCTTATTCACACTCTACAAATAAAACATCACCATCATATTAATAGTATATCACATGATAAATACATGATGAAAATAAGTATTGTAAATTAATCTGACCGTAGAGTTTCCAGTCTACAATGAGGATTCTTCAGTGCATCACACAGCAGATCCAGGTCCAGCCCGTTATAACTTAAGTCCAGGTGTCTTAGATGGGATGGATTAGAACTGAGAGCTGAAGCCACAACTTCAATGTGTTCCTCCTGGAGGCGACAGCCAACAAGTCTGTAATGACAGATTAATGTAAAATCAGAAATGATCAAAACAGATCAGCCAAGTTCACTGTCAAGGAAGTTAACCCTTTAAGACCATAAGAACACATCTGTGTAACCACTTAAACCATTTATCTTATACATTGGCTATTCAAAAATAGCACAGAGTGCCGCGCTATGAGATTGTAGATCTGCTATTTTAGAAAAATCTTGAATATGTATTTTTTTAAGTGAAAAATTGTAACTCAAATCTTTGCTTCTTGGGGGGGTCCCTGGAACAACATATTTTGAGATGGGGGTCCGCGGCCAAATACATGTAATTGTGGGGGTCCTTGAAATTAAAAAGGTTTGAGCACCACTGATATTGTAGCAACATGTACAATTTTTTCAAAAGGGGGTTAGGATTTAGAAGACATTTGTAGAATCCCCCAGAAGCAAAGATTTGAGTTACAAATGTTCACTTTAAAAAATACTGTATATATTCAAAGATTTGCACACATTTTCACAAAAAAAATAAAAATAGCAGATCTACAAGCTCATAGCACGGCACTCTGTGCAGCACTATGAATTTGTATATCTGCTATTTTTGAATAGCCAAAGAAGTCTACAAATGACAGAGATGTGTTCCCGGATTGAATGGGTTAACTCAGAGATCTTATATGTAGTTCTCCAGACATTAACAGGATGTCAGTAAGAACAGGGAACCAGAGAACAGAGAAGTGGAAGACAGATGGAAAGTTGTCTCTGTAAACTACAGCAAGGGTTCCCTAACTTTTACTTGCTGTGTTCTGTTTGTGAGACAATAATTATACCATAAATGAGGTTAGAATCAGAGTGAATTCATCGTTTACTAAGTCTCTACCTAGAACTTCTGTCCAATCCTACATCACCAACTGTGACTACTGTAACTACTGCGCTGCGAGGCGTTGTGAGCTTGTAGATCGGCTTTTTTCATAATGTTTGACTCTTTCTTCTGTAATATTTGACAACTTGGCCAAGTTGGTATTAAAAATGTCCTAGAAGTCCATAAATTGTAACCTTATAAATATGCAATATGCAGATACCCTGTATACACTTATACTGTATGTTGGTAAGTTTACTGTTGAGTGAGAAAACAATGTTGCACATTATGATAATCATCTGGGGACCCCCCAAAATAATTTGCGGACCCCCCTGGGGAAACCATTGTACAGCAATGTCACACCCCAGGTTGGGTGAGGGTAGTGTGTACCCTTTTGTACTCTCAAGTACAACTAGACATGTTCTTTAAAGGATGGCAAGAGGCACGCAGAAGGCAAGTTTGAACAAGTTTTATTTCCCCCAAGTGTCAAAACAAAGTGGCAAAAACAAGAGAGACCAATTGTCTGCAAATAGAAAATAAAGAAAATATTCAAAAACATATCACTTCAAATAATACTTGAATTGGTTTATATTTGGATTATTATATGAAAATAAAATACAATAAATAATCTAATTAATTATATAATTATATATAATAACAAATAACAAACAAACAATAAATGCATTTAAACACAAAAATAACACACCTCCTTAGAGACTCCAAACTGTACACCTCTCCCAGTAGACAGCAGACAACAGACTGCCAGAGAGTGAGCAGCTCACCCCTATATCGTCCCATGGCCCCTCCCACCAGAACAAACCAAATAATTAGGGGGATTTCTGATACTGTCACCAGTGTTCCTCTTCAACACCTCTGCTACAAAACCCTGTCCTCAGACAAGATGGTTTGGCCCAAATTGGCCTGATCATTGATTACAGGTGTGTCTCCTGACAACCTTATAAATTAGCCTGAACCCCACCCTGACTCTTTTAGGATCCAGTGAAGAGCCATGGTGAGAGAGAGAATGATGGTCTCTGTTTGTCCATACAACCTACCAATTGTGCACCATTGGCAGGCCATGTGCAAAACAGTGACAGTGTGTGGTCACACTGTCACATTACCTCCCTCCTCTCCAGCCACTGCAAGCTCAGGAAGACAACAGGTAATCAGCTAGCAGGTTCTACTTTCAAGGGACAGACTGAGGCCCGGTGCCCTGGCTGTTGACAGTGGTAGCAGATGAGATCCTTAACTGGACCTTGTCTGGAGAACCCTCGCGTCTCCCCCGAAGTGCCTTGACCACCCACTGGACCACCTGCTTTGTGATCCCCTCTGTGTGGCAGGTCAGCTGCATCTTGGGATACCACTCTGTTCTGTTGCCTTGGCATTCTCAGGTCTTTCCGAGCATTGAGGTATTGGCCAGCAAGTTTAGCTGCAGTAGGTCCATCTTCTGGCTCGTGTTCCTTGAACCAGGTCTTCATGTCATAGGGAAGCATGCGAAGCATTTGCTCAAGAATGATAAGCTCGGTGATTTCGTCTTTGGAACGCTGCTCTGGCTTCATCCATCTTCTGTAGAGTCCTTTGAGTCTGTTGTAAGTCTCCTTGGGAGATTCACCAGGGGGAATGTGTGTTGACTGGAACTGAAGTCTGTAAGTCTCAGGAGAGATATCGAACTTCGCCAGGAGGGCTTCTTTAAGATAAGCGTAAATGTTGGGAGCATCTTCTTCCATTGCGGAGAAGGCATCAAGGGCTTTCCCAGTTAGGAGTGGAACAAGTCTACAGGCCCATTCAGACTGCGGCCAGCCCCAGGTGCGAGCGATACGCTCAAAGCGCAGAAGAAAATTCTCTAGGTCCTCCCCATTTAGGAAAGAGAGCATCTTTGGGCCTTTTCGCAGGTGCATGTCGGCATTGGCTACATGCTGCAAGGAGCTGCTTGACTGAGCAGATGGATGATTCGGGATATGGGGAGGAACAGTATGTTGGCTATCACCTAAATTGGGTTGTGAGGGGACTGTGTGAGCACCAGGCACTGTAATGGCAGCTTTTAACTGCTGGAGTTCACGGCACAAAATGTCTTCCCTTTGTTGCTGACTAATCAAAAAGTCTTTAAACATGGCAGCCAGTGAAGGTTCACCTGGCACTTTTCCGTGCCCCTTTCTGTGGTGTTTTGGTCTAGCCCCCAAGCCCTCATAACCCTTCTCATCTTCTTCAGACCCATCTGTGTGCCACCCGACTCCCTCAGGCTCCCTCTTCAGTCCCCCCTGTAATTGCCACCTCCGACACTTGGGATCGTAAACCAATCCTTGTTCCAACTTTGCCAGATTTATTTATTTTTCCTCTGCAGCTTGCCATCCCACCACTGCCACCAAATGTCACACCCCAGGTTGGGTGAGGGTAGTGTGTACCCTTTTGTACTCTCAAGTACAACTAGACATGTTCTTTAAAGGATGGCAAGAGGCACGGAGAAGGCAAGTTCGAACAAGTTTTATTTCCCCAAAGTGTCAAAACAAAGTGGCAAAAACAAGAGAGACCAATTGTCTGCAAATAGAAAATAAAGAAAATATTCAAAAACATATCACTTCACATAATACTTGAATTGGTTTATATTTGGATTATTATATGAAAAATAAAATACAATAAATAATCTAATTAATTATATAATAATTATATATAATAACAAATAAACAATAAATGCATTTAAACACAAAAACAACACACCTCCTTAGAGACTCCAAGCTGTACACCTCTCCCAGTAGACAGCAGACAACAGACTGCCAGAGAGTGAGCAGCTCACCCCTATATAGTCCCATGGCCCCTCCCACCAGAACAAACCAAATAATTAGGGGGATTTCTGATACTGTCACCAGTGTTCCTCTTCAACACCTCTGCTACAAAACCCTGTCCTCAGACAAGATGGTTTGGCCCAAATTGGCCTGATCATTGATTACAGGTGTGTCTCCTGACAACCTTATAAATTAGCCTGAACCCCACCCTGACTCTTTTAGGCCTAGGCTACACGTATATGGATCTTTTTGTAAACGGACATTTTTAGTCCTCCGTTTTAAAAAGAATCCCTGTCCACATGACAAAGATAAATACAAATCCCTGTCCACACGTAAACGCAGAAACGCATTGATCAGCTGCAAGTTTCAATGTTATATCAGATTTTATATTTACATTTATTTTATATATAAATACATATACATTTGTAATCACATGTTAAGGCCCAATACTGCAATAGCTGCATTATTTTAACACATCGGGTGCCAGCGTCGAAAAAAACAAAAAGACTGAAATCACGGTTCAGACCGTGTTCGGCACCGAACCGCCACTATGTAAACACACGGTTCAGACCGTGTTTGGCACCCGATGTGTTAATAGTATACGTGAACAGCATACGTGAACATAAACGAAAACAACATTATTAAGGCGCAGCTGCAGCGCAAACAGTAGCCATGGTTCACATGACCGGTGCCGAGTCCCTGGTTTATAGTGGTGTTCGATTTTTTTACAATGCCAACTCTCACATGTACATAAACGTTCAGATTTCAAATATAGTGCTTACCCCCGAGCCACGGATGTTACAAGGCGATCCGAACCGCGATAAGTACCCGTATCTCCCGTATATTGTTCAATACAAAGTATTTTAATCCGATCGCTGGCCATTTTCTTTTTTTTGGTAATGTATCATTCACTAGGCAAAGAAACACACCTTTATGGAAAATTTAGGGAATACAAGGAATGTAATGGAGGAAAAGTGAAAGGGGTTCCGGGGAGGGTCGCAGACCCTGGAGTCTTTGGGGAGGAGGTCGTTAGCGTAGTCGGCACGGCGGCTGGACGGCTGTTAGCGTAGTCAGCACGGCACGCATGGACTGTTACCCCCAGCAGGAACCTGAGAAAGGGAAAGAAAGGGAAGGAAGGAGAGAGAGACGGAGAGGTACAGAGAAAAGAAGCGGAGTGGTGGAAAGCACAACCTGTGGAGGTGAAAAGGGGTGGTGGAGGGATGCAGAACGCTACGAGCTTGAGTACGAAGTACGAAAGCGAGTAAAGGGGTTTCTGGGTAGTTCTGAAGTGTATAAATAGCGCCAGGTAGATTGGTAAATGGGCGGAGTAAAGGTGTGTATCCCCGCCTCCCGAACATCTGTTGTTCCAACGCCATTTCACTAGGCAAAGAAACACACCTTTATGGAAAATTTAGGGTATTTATTGAATACAAGGAATGTAATGGAGGAAAAGTGAAAGGGGTTCCGGGGAGGGTCGCAGACCCTGGAGTCTTTGGGGAGGAGGTCGTTAGCGTAGTCGGCACGGCGGCTGGACGGCTGTTAGCGTAGTCAGCACGGCACGCATGGACTGTTACCCCCAAAGAGAGACAAAGAGGGCAACTACTATACTAAGGGATTATGGCTGCTCTGTTTTGATAAGCCCCATAAAAAACTCTAAAACTGGTCTGGACTGGGGAATTCGGAATTGACCGAGTGGCTAACTAAGGAGAAACTGGGGTGTGGAGGTGTGGGAGGAGGATGGAGTGAGGGGAATAGACACGTGTGAGAAAAGAAAGAATTAGAATTCAAGAGAAGTTGGTGAGAATGGCAGAAAAAAGGGAGGATTGTTAGAACTCCGGGGCGGGAGCCTGGTGGAGCAGAGGTAGCGTGGTGGTGTTGTTGCCGTAGGCAGGACTAACAAGGGGGGGGGGAGGACCATTAGCTAGGGCTAGGGGGTTTGGGGGGGTTCTGAGGGCATGAGGCCCGGGCGTGGGCTCCGCCGCAGTGGCTGCAAACATGGAGCAGCTTGCAAGAGCTGGCTGAGCAACCGAGATCATTATAGTTGTTGCAGACCATGGTCTTGCCGCAAAACATGACGGGGCGCCCACGTCGGTCGGTGGTTCTATTGTTGGCTGGGTAGACGGGTGAGGGTGTGGGGGGAAGCCCAGGGGAAGCTGAGGAGGGAAGGGGAGTTGGGGGCTGGAAAGCCGCGATGGCTGGAGACGGGGTGGGGCTGGGAGTTGCGAAGGCGCACGAGCTGGCGGGGTGGGCCGAGTTGCCGCATAGGGCGCAAGTTTCTGCCACCCTGCCTGCGGACAGCCGGCAATAGAGCTCAAGATCTAGGCGACCCCAGTAAGTGCCGAGGTTCCACTGCTGGAGCCTGGCAGCAGCTGAGGCGGAGAACTGGCGGTGGTACTCCTGGAAGAGGGTTCCTCCGAAGCGGACTGCTAAATCGAGTACCACCGCCATGTAGTCGTCCAGCTCCTGTCGCCGGTCTGGGAAGGTGGAGCAGATGACGTCTCGGAAAATGCCGAACGCCAGGCAGAACTCCGCCACAGTGAGTGGAGCGGATCGGGTAGGGGTGGAGTTGCTGAGTTGGATTTGGATTCCGCCGCAGTCCAGGATGCGTGGCTCGGTGTTGCTGTCGGAGGGGCGGAGGAGGGAAACCAGGTCAACGTGGTTGCCCTGGAGAATCTGGTTGCGGAGGGATGTTGGGATTGGTTGGGGGTTCCTGGAAAGTGCGTTGGCCGGTGGGTCCACTGGGCGGGCTGTGGAGAGAGAAAAGGGGGGGTTTGGATGGGGGGAAGGGTTATTGAGGGGTGGACAGGAAAGAACAGGGGGGAAAAGTGAAGCGATGCCACCGCTGGTTGTGGCAACGGGATTTGGCTGGGTGGCATGCTCGAAAGTGGGAGGGAAGAAGAAAACAGGCGGTGCCTGGGAAGCGCTGGTGCCAGGTGTGGCGACAGCAGCACTTGGGTTTTGGGTGGCAGCAATAATAGGAGAAAACTGGGTTGGATGTAGGGATGGTTGGGTGGGGGGGTGGGATGAAAGTGCAGCCTGCGGTACAAGGGATGATAACAAAGACAAGAGAGACATTAAAGGGTGGGTGGCAGGCACAGGGTTAACATTGACAGGTAAAGTGCTGGAAGAAGGAGTAGTATTGGTAGTAGCAGTTGTAGTAGTGATAGGAATAAAGGATACGGCTGCAGGCTGGCTTGTAGAGGTGGTGTTCTGTGCAGGCGCTACTTGGCCAGCCCTGCGGTGGGTGACGTTATCAGGAATCGCCGCGCTGAATCGGGAAGCGCGACGCGTGACGTCATCGGGCGGCGCCTGGCTCAACGGAGGCCCCAGTGTTGCTGTTGTTACTAGCGGTGTTGCAGCGAACAGCTGGAAGAGTCCCGCTTTGTTTGTGGAACGGGGGAAGGCGATTCCTCGGGCTCGGAGCTGCCTCTGGAGTCCCGTCACGGTCCAATCTCTGATGTCGGGCGGCGGGGTGCGGGTGCTTCGGCGGCTCGTGTCGGAAGAACCGCGGGGCGAGCGGTTGGAGTTGCTGGAACGCTGGCTCTGTGGTGTAGCTGGAATAGCCGACGGGGATCGCCGAGCTGCTCGGCGGTGTTGGTGGTCTGAGCTTCTTGTGGGTTGTCGGCCCCGCTCCCGTTCACGGGGCTGCGAGCGATGGTGTGTGGATGCACGGGACCGACCTGATCTTGCTGGAGTGGACTGACCGGGTTGTGAAGCGATGCTGGACCGGAGAGAGAAGCTGGATTGCCTGGAGAAGGCTGATGAAACTGAGGCACTGGGGGAGATGGAACGCCGGGACTGGCTAGAAGGTACGTTACTTCTAGTGAGGCGGGAGGTGCTGGGTTGACTGGACGGGATGGTGGGCTGACTGGGTGGGATCACGGAGGGCTGACTTCTCCTGGTGATGGGCGTCGGGCTCCTCGGGATGATCCCGCTGATGTTGTCGTCGTCGGACGCGAAAAGTTCGAGTGAACTCATGATGCAGAACGATACGAGCTTGAGTACGAAGTACGAAAGCGAGTAAAGGGGTTTCTGGGTAGTTCTGAAGTGTATAAATAGCGCCAGGTAGATTGGTAAATGGGCGGAGTAAAGGTGTGTATCCCCGCCTCCCGAACATCTGTTGTTCCAACGCCATGAGTGCAATACACCTCCCAACCATTAGTGTTGCATGGTTGAAAGCATCGGAGAAAATTGGGAGAAAATGGCCGGCGATCGGATTAAAATGCTTTTTATTGAACAATACGGGAGATACGGGTACTTATCGCGGTCCGGATCGCCTTGTAACGTCCGTGGCTCAGGGGTAAGCACTTTATATTTGAAATCTGAACGTTTATGTACATGTGAGAGTTGGCATTGTAAAAAACACACCTATAAACCAGGGACTCTCAGCACGACTGTCATGGTATGACAGTCATGTTTCAGGGCTACGCAAACAGATGAGTTTTACTTCATCAATTCATTCCATGAGCAGCCGGAACGGTCGTCCTCGTCCCAAAACTCCCCACCCCACGCACCTTTTGAGCGGGCCACCAGCGGCCGCTCCATGGTCGCTGGATTTTGACCCGGGGTGATTGTGTTTTAGGGCGACAGACCCCGCAGTCAACCCGGGTGCCTGTGCGCTACTCGGCGCAGAGAAAGAGGGTTTTCTTCACACAGTGAATGAGCTACTTTTCCCACCACTGTCTTATTATTAATTATGACATTATTTTGCCATAAATGAGCGTGCCTTGTTTCATAGACTATAAGCGTTGCTCTCTCTCTCTCTCTCTCGCTCTTCATTTATTATTATAATGACCATGAGCGGTCCAGTGTTTATGTATTAGCCTATTATATTATTTATTATTATAATGATCATGTGCGAATGCGCGATGACGTCATCGTTTCTCAAAATCTCCGGATTACATGTCCACACAGATCCACTGAAACGCATGTTTTGGAAAACCTTCACTTATTTATCCGTTTACAAAAATATTCGTTTTAGCGGCCAAAAACACAGTTTGCGTGTGGCTGAAAGGCCCAAACGCACACAAAAATGTGCGTTTAGAAAAAGATCCATGTACGTGTAGCCTAGGCCTTAGGATCCAGTGAAGAGCCATGGTGAGAGAGAATGATGGTCTCCGTTTGTCCATACAACCTACCAATTGTGCACCATTGGTAGGCCATGTGTAAAAACAGTGACAGTGTGTGGTCACACTGTCGCAAGCAAGCAACTTGCATTGACGCATTAAGTAACTTGGTAATTCCTCATTAAAGTGAGTAAACCTATAAGTAATGACCATAAGCTCACAAAACTGAAATGAACCCCTTCAGACCCATACAATTCGGCCATTTGAAAATAACAAGCTCACAATGCGTCGCAATGCGACACATTGTGAGCTTGTAGATCTGCTATCTTCAAAAGATTGGTATGCATTTGAAAACTTTAAATGGGACATTGCATAATGATTACTTTCTACTTTTGGTACTTTAAGTACATTTTGATGTCAATACTTTTGTACTTTTACTCAAGTAAAACGTCAGACATGGACGTTCCACATTCACATCACATTGTCTCTGAGCTGAAAAGCTGACAGTTCTTCTGCACCTACAGTAGTTACAGTAGTTACAGTAGTTACAGTTGGTGATGTAGGATTGGACAGTAGTTCTAGGTAGAGACTTAGTAAAGGATGAATTCACTCTGATTCTAACCTCATTTATGGTAGAATTATTGTCTCACAAACAGAACACAGCTAGTAAAGATAAATGAATCACTTTCCTCTCTGATAATGTTGAAGCACCTCAAGGCTGTATTACTGTACATCACCTGTGTTGTTTACATCAGTGCTTCTCAAAGTGAGGTCTGAGACCCCCAGGGGTCCTTGGGGGGGTTCCAGGCGGGTCCCCAGCACTTTATTTAATTTGAACAAATATATCATCAAAATCAGTTTAACCACTTTAACCCTACATGCCTCAGCTATTTGAATACAGCAGATCTACATTGATGTGACGCTTTGTGTGCTTGTAGATCGGCTATTGTCAAATAATCTAAACAAAAAGACAAACTAATTTGTGATACATTTTAGCAATAAAAGTATTTTGTGGGGGTCCTTAAAGTTTGAGAACCACCGGTTTATATTAAATATTGCAGAATTCACCACCAGTTGTGACCAATCAGTGTCTTTTATAATGTGATGATTCCACCTCTCTCTGTGTGTGTGTGTGTGAGTGTGTGTGTGTGTGTGTGTGTGTGTGTGTGTGTGTGCGCGCGTGTGCGTGTGTGCGTGCGTGCGTGCGTGCGTGCGTGCGTGCGTGCGTGCGTGCGTGCGTGCGTGCGTGCGTACGTACGCAAGCACACACATCCATGCATGTGGTTTATTTGTATTTGTTTAATGAATGCATGTAGTATATAAGTGAAAGCTGTTCTAACATGTTGATATTCACATGACTACTAACCTCACTGTTGAGCAGTTCCTCACAGCTGGGATCAGCCTCCATCGCCCTTGCACGTCTGTGTTGTATTTGTCCAGGTCCAACACCTCTAGAACCTTCTCTGACATCTGCAGCATGGTGGCCAGAGCTGAACATTGGGTCTGAGAGAGTCCCTCCCCTGATCTGTTCTCTGACTCCAGGTACTGTTCAATCCCCTGACTTACTGAGGGGTCGTTCATCTCCATCAGACAGTGGAAGATGTTGATACATCTGTCAGGAGAGGCATTGGGATCATTCATCTCCTTCAGGTTGTCGATGGCTCTTTGGATCTCCTCTGGACTGTTCTCTGTCTGACCCAGCAGGCCTCCTAACAGACTCTGGTTGGACTCCAGTGAGAGACCATGAAGGAAGCGGACAAACAGGTCCAGGTGACCATTCTCACTCTGCAGGGTTTTTTTCATAGCAACCTTCAGGAAGTCAGAGAGGGAACTGTCACTGTTGTAATCATCGTCTTCCAGGAATGTCTTCAGGACCTTCATGTTCTTCTGTGTGAAACAGTGGAACAGGTAGACTGCAGCCAGAAACTCCTGGATGCTCAGATGAACAAAGCTGTAGACTGTTTTCTGGAAGAGCACACTCTCTCTCTTGAAGATCTCTGTGCACACTCCTGAGTACAGCGAGGCTTCTTCCACATCAAGACCACACTCTTCCAGGTCTTCTTGGTAGAACATGATGCTACTTTTCTGCAGATGTTCAAACGCCAGCCTGCCCAGCTTCAGAAGGACTTCCCTGTCGGTCTCCATGAACGGCTGTTTATTTGCCTTTGTTCTCTTTTCTCTGCTTCTCTCTCTTTTGTTTCTTTTCTTTTTCTTTTCTTCGTGTGTCTCATCATACTTCTGCTTCTTCCTCTTTGTCTGGACCAACATGAAGTGGCTGTACATCTGAGTCAGAGTCTTGGGCAGCTGTCCTGTCTCGTCTGTCTTCAACATGTCCTCCAGAACGGTAGCAGTGATACAACAGAATACTGGGATGTGACACATGATGTGGATGCTCTTTGATGTCTTCATATGTGAGATGATTCTGCTGGCCAGCTTCTCATCACTGAATTTCTTCATGAAGAACTCCTCCTTCTGGGGGTCTGTGAACCCTCGTACTTCTGTCACCATGTCAACAAATTCAGGAGGGATCCGATTGGCTGCTGCAGGTCTGGTAGTTACCCAGATGACAGCCAATGGGAGCAGATTGCCCTCAATGAGGTTTGTCAAAAGCATGTCCACTGATGAGGTCACTGTGACATCAGAAATTATGTCATTGTTGTGGAAGTTCAGTGAAAACCTGCTTTCATCTAGACCATCAAAGATGAAGCCAACTTTCCAGACAGCGAGCTGCTCTGCTGTGACCTTCTTTAATGTTGGATGGAAAACATGGATCAGTGTGAGAAGACTGTGCTGCTCATCTCTGACCAAGTTCAGCTCCCGGAATGAGAAGGGAACCAGGAGAATGACATCTTGATTTTCCAAACCCTTTGCCCAGTCCAGAGTGAACTTGCGCACAGAGAATGTTTTTCCAATGCCAGCGATGCCTTTGGTCAGAACTCTTCTGATGGGTGTCTCTCTGCCAAGGAGGAGGGGTTTAAAGATGTCACAGCAGTTGATTGGTTTGTCATGGAGGGTCTTCTTCTTGGAAAGTGTCTCTATCTGCCACACCTCATGTTGGTTATTAACCCCTTCACTCTCTCCCACTGTGACATAGAGCTCTGTGTAGATGTCAGTGAGGGAGGTTCCTGTCTCTTCAGTGATGTGTTCTGTCACACAATCAAGACTGTTCAAACTGATCTTATAATCCTTTAAATGCTCCTGCACACTGACATCTGAATACAAGAAGACAATTAAGACATTTTAAACATTTTGCTTAATGTATAGCCTTACAGTCAGCTGTGTACACACATTATCAATGTGGTAAATATCATCCATTAGGAAAAAAATCACACCCAGTGTGAAGTGGGCGGTGTGTGGTCATCACAACATGACTCACTTTAAAAAAAGGATAACTGACTTTCTTTAAAGTCCATACTGCTATTCATAGGGCTGCACATGTGTCATGTGTTTCGCTAGCCAATCACAGTCCTGAATTTGCAAAGTCAGCCAATCACATTACAGTTAGTGGTGATGACACTAGCTGTAATGTGATTGGCTGATATGAAAAAAAGTATCGATTTGCATTAACAATGGAAGGGTTAGGGGGTACACACATTTTTTGGTCGGTGTCCAAAACTCACTTATAGGGGGCGGCTACACCGCCCCAAAAATACCAATATACAAATAATATTGTTTGACAGATGCTACCCTATTTGACAATGTTTTTTTGTTTTTTTTACATTTAAATATTTAGGTCATTAACATGAAATGTTAATTCGTGTAAATTGTGTCCAATCTTACGTTGTCCACAAATCTTTCTGGGTGTCTTCAGTCCAGGTGTGGTCCTGGATCTCTTTCCACACTGGGGACAGTCATGGTGTTCTGTTGGAGCAGACTGGTCCCAGTATGAGGTGATGCACTGTCTGCAGAACCAGTGTCCACAGCTGGTAGAGACTGGATCTGTCAGAACCTCCTCACACACTGAACACCTGGACGCCTGCTCTGTCACAACATAACTCCTCCTCTTCCTGTCTCTGTGGACATGAAGAGTTATTTATTATGACTATATTCCTGGTGGATGTAAGGGTATTTCCATACGGCCTGGTGTTGGTATACAATAATAATGTCCATGCTGTCATGGAATTATATATACATGATTCATATTTGGTCTGTAAACTGTTATAACATCTTATAACCTCCTAGACAGTCTTTCTACCAGGGAATCTCAAATCTTTTTATACCACAACCCCATATTATGAGGGATTCTTTTGGAGACCCCATCACCCCCATCACCCCCCCTCCCCTGCAATCAAAATTTTACTCTGCGAGGGTACAGCCCGTGGTCCATGTATTTGTACCTAAAAAGCTTATATTGAACATGAATCATGAGTAAATTGTTTATGAACAGGGTGTACTCAATGAGCACTAATTGCATTCATCATAGTCCCCTTCACATTGGTCGCAACTTATTTTTATTTTTATTATTTTTTGGGGTCCCAATGCGCGACCCCAATGGCACCTTGGCGCGACTTTGGGTAGAGTTTGAGAACCACTGTCTGTCTGTCTGTCTGTCTGTCTGTCTGTCTGTCTGTCTGTCTGTCTGTCTGTCTTTCTCTGTATGCCTGAATCAGTTTGACAACCTTGAATACAAATATATCTATCTCAAATACTTTGGACAGTGTGTTGAGTTTATTAATAACTGAAAAGAAACACTATAACTCATTCACTTCCACGGACGTAAAAAACATATTTTTTCCAATTACTTATTCTGCCACTGACGTAAAAAACATATGTTTTGTTTTTATTTTATTTTATAAAGGATCACACTGTTCTTTATCACCCGGAGTGACCACCTTCACTGTAACTCACCCGATACAGCAATAAAGTCATCCGAAGATTTCCTTTTCCGTACGCTCCATGTTTATCTTTTTCATTGAAACGTCTCTATCTCGAGTTGACAGTTTTTTTTGCCGTGTTCCGCGAGACGTGCTGTTTGCAAAGTGCTGCTACAGGAGAAAGAAATGTCCAGGGTGGAATATTTTTTCTCTGGGCAACACACACACATGCTGAAAAGGTAAGAGAAGCGTGCATCTTTGGTGAGAGATGTTATATTCACATGCGGCTGCATGAGAAGGGCCCGACGCGGTTGAAATGTTTGTTGTATGGGCGACCCGCACGGAATAGCGTGTGTGTGTTTACAAACGATCGGACATGTGATCATAATGAGTATACATTCTTTGTGACCTGTTGAAAGGAAGGGTTTCAAATGTTTAATCGATAAAAAAAACAATGGCTTATATTATATTCTGATTATTTAACAACATCTGGGAGAACTTTCAGCAAAAGTAACAGATCTGCAAACTCACACCATGACGTGTTGTGAGCTTGTAGATCGGCTATTTTTTGCAAAGCCATTTGGTGTGGGGAAATTATAGAGTTTATGTTAAACAATAAATAAGGCCTGAATAAAGGAAGCCAATATTTGAGTAGTATTTTCACTAGATACTTTTACTTCAACTCAGGTCAACCTAATTTTAAATTAACAGTACTTTTACTTGAGTAGTATTTTCACTAGATACTTTTACTTCTACTCAGGTCATTATTATTTTAAAGTAACAATACTTTTACTTGAGTACAGTTTAGGGCTACTCTATGTCCAAGACAACCTAAGAATGACTGAATCAAAGATCACTACAGCTGACAGTGAGATACTCTACTAATGTGAGCAGATACAAGACGTTCTTTGTGTCTTTCCAGATGAAGTTCACAGAGATCAGTGATCTTACTTTGTGTCTGGAGGTCCAGGTTCATTACTGAAGTCAGGAGGTTGTTGTTTAGACCAGTCACTCTGCATATACACACAGCTGGGTGTTGGAGACTCTGATCTGTGGTAAACAGACATAAATAAACATTATTAATATAATCTTAACCTGTTCATACTTCACAACTAAAGTATTAAAGGGACTACACCATGAATTTTAACTTTTCCTTCTTTTTTGTGTGTTTTTGGTCTCCCCTACCGCTCTATCCCAAAGAATACCCCAGTTTGAACACTCAGGCTTTCACAGCATATCTGGGGTTTTCTGTAAATTGGTCTCAAAACAGGCCAAACTGATTTTCACCCAGACGTGACGCAGGGGCGGACGCACTGTAGGCCAAGTAAGGCCCGTGCCTTACCTCGAATCCACTGTGCCTTCGCTCCGCCAGACAGCTTTTTGTGTATTTACTATGAATATCGCCCCCTATACTTAAGGCTGACAAACAACGTAGGCCCAGTGGTGAAAGTGGGCCGGCACGGTCCGGAACTGCGTTCCGGTAAAAGATTTGGTGGCGGAACGCCGTTCCGTTAAGAAAAAGTCAAAGGCAGCTGTGAAAATCCCATATTAAATAACCTGCCACAGACCCATGGCCATGTTCAGTAATAAAACATAATCTACTAACGTCAGATTAACATACAGGGCGTCACGACGACCATTCATTGTTTGTGCGCACGACGGGATACCCTCACAGATACGTGATTTCCCCCCACTGTTTGTCTGACTTCTTTTTTTTTTCTCCCCCCGTTCCATATAAGCTGCTGCTTTCGCGTGAAGTTAAGTAGTTTCAACTAGGCTACCTTAGTAGTTTCTACTTCCAGTAGTATGATTTCAAAATAAAACGTATGTTGAATTGTAACATTACAAGGATAGATTTAAAAAAAACCTCTTATTTTGAAATACACATCGTTTTGAAAGGAAACTTTCTGGGGACCGCTTGACTAGTAACGTGCGTCGTCAAGCCTACGTTCTCAAACTCCATGCTTAGCTCGAGTAAAGTAAATAACACGGACGTGGGTCCGGTCGTGGGACATTATGGAATATAAAGACATTGGGGCAAAAGTTCATATTTACCACCATGCTCTCTGAAACCAAGACAATGTGAGCCCATGAAACAAAAGTGTGTTCTCCTTCGCCATCTTTGCAGAAGGTGAGTATTATTCTAATGCTGACAGTGGTGGAAAGTAACTAAGTACATGTACTCAAATACTGTACTTGAGTATCATTTTAACGTATTTTTTACTTGACTGGAGTATTTTCAATTTGCAATATTTTTTACTTCTATTCCAATACATTTGATTTTAGCCATGGACCCCCATCTGAAAATGTTTTGTGCCAGGCAGGGACCCCCAGAAGAGAATATTTGTAAGTATATAAACAATGTTCAAATACTGCACAAAAATATCAGATATACAAGCTTGCATCATGGGTGAACTGGTTTTAGAGTACTTGGTATTGTACACAGTATGATCAAGTTGGACAATATAAAATATTTTGATTAAGGTTTCGAGCCTATCAGGCTTCGAAGCCTTATTACATGTCTACACTTTCATTATTCTTCCGCCGGTTTTGGCAGTTCTGGCCTAACCGCGTGGTCACTTTTTATGAAATTTGGCAATATGGTAGAGGGCTATGCCAAACGGCGAAAACCCGAAACTCACAACCATCGGCCAAAGGGTGGCGCTGTAGCACTCAATTGAAATATGCCAACTTTGAACAGGTGCAACTCATGCCCTGTTTGACCCACAGCCATGAAACTTCGATGCACACATGCGTCTCCTCATGCCTAACAACTTTCACTGTTTGACTTTTGACCTCTGACCTTTAGATCTCCCACCATTTCGAATTCTATGAAAAGCAGTAAAAAGCAGTAAAAGTCCATAGCTTTCTGGGATCTTTGAGCAATCTGCACGAAACTGTCTACACATGAACTTTGGACCAATGCCGACAAACGTGAGCAAGCGGATTTTCCATAAGTGAAAACGTTAAGCTTTTATAAGCCAATGAAAATTGCAGTTTAATGACAATTATTCATCTGCCCCTAACACATACATGCAGACTCACATTTGTTTGACACTTTGCAATATTGTAGAGGGTCATTCCAAGTATCACTGAAACCAATCTTACTCCAATTGGTCAAAGGGGGGCGCTATAGCAATTTTTTGAAAATACAAACTTTAAACAGGCAAAAGTCATGCCTCGTTTGGCCGACAGCCGTTAAACCTGCTTACACATGTGCCTTGACTCATGAGGAACACATGTATCACTTTGACCAGTAAGCTCTGCCCTTAGATTGTCTGCAATTTTGAGCAGTTTGAAAAACATTTCAACCAAGGATTTCTAAGCAATTTCTATGAAACTGTGTCAAATAAATGTGTCAGGCCCTTTTTCACAGGTTCAGGTGTGTTGGTTCAATAGCTTGATCGCTTAATCATCTGCCTTGAAACCACAGGGTTGCCGGTTCGAATCTCACCTCAGGTAGACTTCATTATAATTGCATTGCACACAACATGACTGTATCAATGAATACATGTGCAATTGTTAAAGATAACGAGAAATGCATACTTGAAAGTAGTTATTTGCAATGCATGACGTACTTCATTCGCCCTTTTGTTTTGTTTTGTTAGATTCTCCTTTCTCAATGTCTGATCCTGTGGATTCAATAGCTCCACCAGTAGAGTGTGAGCCTCATGTGCCGAAGGTCCCTGGTTCAAATCCCACTGATTACAGTTTACATTTAAATTGCATTGTACAAAACATGACCCTGTTAATTCAGACATGTGCAACTTTTAAACAATAACATGAAATGCTTTTTTGAGACTAGTTTTTTTTTTTATGTACAACATACTTTCTTGTGAAAATAGCCAATCTACAATCTCACAACTTTTCATATAGCAACACATTGTCAGCTTGTAGATCAACTATTTTCACTACTTTCCATTCCAAGAACACAAAACAAAACTTTATTGCTAAATATTTGTCAACCAGTAATCTAGAGTAGTTAGCAAAACAGAGGCTTGGTTCATAACGGACTGAAAAACCTATAGATATCAACAGACACCATCAGGGAGGCCATATTTCTAGCTCAATAAGAAGAGAGGCAGCCTGTGAATCCATAGGTCGCTGGTTTGATCCCTGTCCCCAACAATGCATTGAGGTGATCATTATTTGGAATTCTTGTTACAAACATACTCCTGGTAGCCTTTCTGTCTGTCTGTCTGTCTGTCTGTCTGCCTCTCTGCCTCTCTCTCACTCTGTCACTGTCTGTCTGTCTGTCTGTCTGTTTGTTTGTTTGCCTCTCTCTCTCTGTGTCTGTCTGCCTCTCTCTCACTCTGTCTGTCTGTCTGTCTGCCTCTCTCTCACTCTGTCACTTTCTGTCTGTATGTCTGCCTCTCTCTCACTCTGTCTGTCTGTCTGCCTCTCTCTCACTCTGTCACTTTCTGTCTGTTTGTCTGCATCTCTCTCTCTCTCTCTCTCTCTCTCTCTCTCTCTCTCTCTCTCTCTCTCTCACGAAACCGCTCATTGCTGCTTGCAGCTATATTTAATTACTGTATTTATTTTTGATAATAAATTGGTAAAATCAGGCAAAAATAAGAATTAAATAACATAACCCTAACCCTAACCCTAAATCCTTCCTTGTACCTCCCTACCTAACCTAAATCCCCGGCTAATTTTGACCCGCATAGCTATCCCAGCCACCCCAAGACCCTCTCCCCCTCCCCACACCCACACAACCCCTCTCCCCCTTCCCACAACACCCCCCACGAATCCCCGTTCTCCCCAAACCACAGGTCCACAAGAGAAGGACACCAGAAGAACACCCACGCCAGGATCCAAAACACTACTCAGGGGAATAGTAGTCCAAGCCCAAGTGATCCGGGGAGCGGGAGAACTAAACCTAAGCCTAGAAGAATTCCCGGAATTAACAGCACCACCAAAGAAGGCCACACCAAGGAAACAGAGGAAGCAAAGGAGCCCTAATAAAACACGGGAGGACCCGGATCGGATCTCGCCAGCGCCAAACCAAACCACGGAGACGCGACCCAGCCCAGACAGCGCAACACAAGGAACAACCCAGGAACTCCACCACAACGAGAAAACGCCAGCGAAACAAGCCAGAACACCACCCGCGAGGAAGGACACACAGAAGACAGCCCAAGACGAGGAGGACCATCGCAAGAAACCAGGAGAGCGCAGCCCTTAGGAATACCACACAGACACCTAGGGCCAAAACAGGACTGGAATTGCAACGTAAAGGAGAAAATCTTAGTCCTCGGTGACTCCAACCTGTGCAAGATTCCGCCATTTGCCAGAAGCGACATCCAGGTCGAATGCTATCCAGGAATGAAATTCCACACTTGCCTACAACTCCTGAGAAACATTGAGGTACAACATCCCGAGGTAAGGCACCTAGTCATATCAGTGGGAATCAATAACAGGCAGTATGACACAGACACAACAGCTCAAAGAATGCTGTCGCAAATCAGACATTGGGCAGAGAACATTTTCCCAGGGGCAAAAACCCACATAGCTTTAATTAACTACTCAAAAGGACTCTCAAGAGAGAACCAGTGGAGATTGGACGCACTAAACAGGCAAATCAGGGAAGGACCACATATCCCCAAATTGGACGAAGGGGAATTCCAGACTGGTGATGATAACATACATTGGTCACCGGAAACAGCCCAAGCAATGCTTCAACATTGGATTACTAGTTTAAACTGCTAAGCCCTTCAAGCCACATACAGACAGGGCTAAAAACAAGTATAATACATTTATCACACTACTTTAGACCCAACCAAGCTCAAAAAGAGATACTAGAAAAAGGCCTGTCATTCGTACCCACTGTAGACATTTACAAACAACAGACAAAACGATTGAAAAAAGATGTTTCAGATTACCACAGGAGATTAAAATTAGCCACCCACTTTGGACTGGAACAAAGGGAAGAGAGAACTCCGTTCCAACCAAAGTCCTCCTGGGAACCGACGGAGGATTCTCTACCAACCAGCCTCACACAACTTCTCCTACAAGACAGTGGGACATTAGACAGAATCCCAGGACACCTGAAGGAAACAGACAATCTCACCAAACAACAGGTAAGCGCTCTCAGACAACTGGCTAAAAATGAGGACATTATAATCAAACCAGCTGATAAAGGGTCTTCTGTAGTAATTATGGATCGACACCAGTACATTTTCAAAGCAGAGAGACAGCTCGGTAATACCAACCATTACAGGGTATTAACAAAACCAATGTATAAAGACACTGAGCTTGAAGCCAAAAGGATTGTTAAACAGATGAGATCAAAAAAGATTATTAATAGCAAACAGGAAACCTATCTCCTGGGGCAGGACACACCACGCGCTAGAGTTTTTTATCTATTACCAAAATTATACATAAAGATCCCAACTCTTGGACAATTCCTTTTGAAGTTCCACCGGGTAGACCAATAGTCTCAGACTGTGGGAGTGAAACTTACCACACAGCGGAGTTTGTGGAATACTTCCTGAACCCTTTATCAACCCGACACGCTAGCTATGTAAAAGACACTTTGTAGAGAAAATCAAAAAAGTAATAATGCCAAAAACAGCATTCTTATTTTCAATTGATATAGACAGCCTGTACACTAACATTGACACAGAAGCGGGCTTGAGGGCGGTGCAAGAAATCTTCAACAAATATCCAGACTCTGGACGCCCTGATGAAGAACTTTTGAAACTTTTAAAGCTCAATCTGACCAAGAATGATTTCCAATTTAATAAAAAATTCTACCTACAAATCAAAGGCACGGCCATGGGAAAACTATTTGCACCAAGTTACGCAAATATCTATATGGCCATGTGGGAACAAACAGCACTGGAAAAGTGCACCCTAAAGCCAACACACTATTTTAGATACCTGGATGACCTATTTGGGATTTGGGAACACTCCAGGGAGGCATTTGAGGATTTTATCAAAACCTTAAACACTCACCACTAATCCATCACAATCAAATATGTTACAGACCCAGAGAAAATAGATTTTTTTGGACGTGTCGGTCTTCAAAGGACCACTCTTCCACACTAATGGCAAATTAGACCTTAAAGTCTTTTTCAAAGAAACAGACACCCACGCATTATTACACAGATCGTCCTTCCACCCACAACACTGTTACACAGGGATTGTGAAATCACAACTCTTAAGATTTCACAGAATTTGCACACAAGAACAGGATTTTAAAATAGCTTGCAAAACACTCTTTACTGCCCTACGAGACAGAGGGTACACACGAACGTTCCTAAGGAAGGCCCAGAACACCTTCCTGGAGGTCAAAGAGAGATACCAGGGGCCACAATTGGCACTCGTAACCACTTATTCCTCACAAAGTAAACTGGCAAACACCAGAATAAAAAGGAATTTTCAGAACAGGTCAGACACACTATTAGATGGTTGCAAAATAATTTCGGCCTATAGGAAAAAACAAAAATTCAAAGATTATTTAGTCCACAGCAACCTCAAAAGCTCCAACACACCAATTAAAAGAACACTAAACTATTTTGAGATGACCCACATGGTGACCAACAGACAAACCAAGAGGGTCTTTGGCATCACACAAAATACAGGCCAACACCAAAAACTGTGTGTACCTAATCACTTGTAGCAAGTGCAATCTACAATATGTAGGGGAAACAGGAAACAGCATTCTCACTAGATTAGCACAACACAGATATAATATTAACAATGGCAAAAAGACACACTTAATAGTGGTTCAACATTTTATGTCACACGGCCTAAAATCACTAAAGGTGTCTGGATTGCAACACAATCCGAATTGGTCAGTGGGACAGAGAAAATACAACGAAAAACAATGGATTAACAGGCTAAGCACGGCCTTCCCAGAAGGGCTGAATATGGCCACCTCTTAAAACCTAAAATTTAGCCACTTAATAGGATAGAGCACTAGGTTGAATCAGTGAAGAATCTTACATTCTAAACCCTAAACCTAACCCTAAACCCTAACCCTAACCTGGGTGGAGGGTGATTTTGCGGGTGAACTCAGTGGAGGAGAATTATTAGGTGTAAAGAATCAGTGGAGACTTTCAAATCCTAAAGCCTATACCTAAACCCTAACCCTAACCCTAACCCTAGGAGGGTAATTATGCGGGTGAACTTAGTGGAACAGGACCATTAGGGGTCATCAATGAGTGGTGACCACTTAGTGTAATCAGGAGGGAGTGATTACTGGGTCAACTCAATTTGCACACCTCTCAACCCCTCCTGGAACCTAAAGTGCCCTTACTGGCAAACAGAACTTCACACCCACAGGTGTGAAGGAACTCCCCTCCATAAAAAAACAGCCCACTCAACCCTTCAAAGGGAGGAAGCGGATGAAGAATTAGAGCAATTAGAAAGATTACACCAAGATGAACTTTGCCTTTCAATGCAAAGATATTTAGGAAAACTATAGTGATACAAAATAAATATAACGAAGTAGACATAAAAGTAGTTAAAGTCAAAACCCAACTGACCTAAGATGAAACAGTTAGAACAGGCCCAAATGAATAGGTCCAGAATAGCTCACTTGAACCTATCCACTTAAAATAGATAGAATTAAACCGAAAGGTTTAAATGAAATAAGCACAATCTAAATCCAGTTCAAATAAACTGAACTGTTTAAGGTTATAGTAATCACAGCCCACTGGAATATATACACAGAAGGGAACTCAAAGTTACACGTTCCCTCAAAATAGACTTAACAATTCAAGGGAATAAAAGAAGATACAGTTAACTAGAATTAAAATAAATAAGGGTAACCCGGATGCCTAAAGTGGGTGCATTTCGCCTTTCCGACATGTCGCCTTTCCGACATGTCGCCTTTCCGACGTTAACATTACGAACCCTATACCTAACCCTAACCCTAACCCTAACCGCACGCGGACGCAACTAGTCGGAGTGGCGAGATGTCGGAATGGAAGGAACCCCCCGCCTAAAGTAAAAAGAACTTAAAAGTTAAACTGGAGCTCAAAAAGAAACCTAACTCCTTAAAAATTGAAATAAATAAAAGTTAGGAACGGGATGTTTAAATATAAAGAAGCTAAAGTGAAAACTTAATTGGATAAAAAAAAAAAAGCAGCCCATATAAGGGTAACTTAAAATAGAGATAAAAGATAAATAAATAGACAAGAGATAATAGGCAAAATAGGAGCTTTTAAAATCAACATTTTGGTATGCGGTCTAATGTGGAAAAGACTCAGGGAGCTGGACGCCCTTGCCATGCACAGCCTAGTGAACATACCATTCCCAAAATAAAATCCACATTATACCTTAGTCTTAGACATTCATTTAAACAGAGCAAAACCCTTAAAAACAGACTTTCCTTCAAATGGAGATGGCGAATGCAAAAATTCTTTAATCTGCTTTTTTATGTCAAGACGCCTTGACTGGAAGCATTTTACTGAAGTCCCAGCAGAGAAGTCCTCCGCTAACCCTATCCTTACCCTAAACCCGAAATAAAGTAACAAAAAAACGAATATAAAGTACCAATATCCGCGCACGCACGACACATACTGTCAGTTCCGCCAAGAGATGTCAGCCACTTTCACCCCTGCGTAGGCCTAATACACATCCATTCTCTCTCTCTACGTCCTGCGTGTCTGGAGGATGAGTCTTTGAGCCAATGTGTATTCTCAGAATCCCTTTTCACACTCGAGTGTGAAATGTGTCTGTCTGTGTCCCTCATTCACAGAACCGGTTTTCTAAGTCATGACATAAGCACACAATATAACCACGTACTTGCCAGGCCTTACTCATAAAGAAATCCTGCGTCCGCCACTGACGTGACGTCACGTCTGGTAAAATCCCTCCCGTTTTTTCAGTTAAAAAAAAAAAAAAAATGTTTCTTCACTTTTTCGTTTGAGGGACATAAACAATGATATTAAATATATATATTTTAAGTTCATGGTGTAGATCCTTTAAGAGCCAGAACATTATATACCTCATGATCTGTGCTCAGTACAGTTCCATAAAAAAAAAATCATGTGTTGTTTTCTGTGTGTTTTACATTCATACCTGTGATCAGTAGAGTGGTGTTTGAAGGTAATGAATCCACCCTTGGACTGGTCACTCTTCATGGAGACACAGCTGGGTACAGGAGACCCTGATCTGTGCTGATGGACCCTGATAGAAAGAGAGGATGAACAATATTTACTTTATCTATATGTGAGCGGGTACAATGCTTTAGGCATCAAGTAGGCATTTTTTTCAGATTATTAAAGTAGAGAATATAAGCTTTCATATGATGTATCATTCATTGAAATTGGAACACATTTGGAGAAGATGTGACCATTTTAATCTTGTTATCTATAATAGTCCAAACTGAGATAATCCCTCCTAAAGAATTTCCACTTCTATAACACCTCTCAACTCCAGGTAATGGGCGTGAACAATGGGTAATTTATTCAACCTAGCCACTCCTCTAATCACTCCCCCATTGACACCTTTCAGTCAGCTGTCCACCATATAGAAATTTGATGCAACACAATTACATTTTTTTAAAGGTATTTTTACTTTACTGGAGTATTTCCAATACTTTAACTTCTACTCCACTACAGATCAGAGGAAAATATTGTACTTTTACTCCACTACAATCTTTTAAAACTTGAGTTACTAGTTACTTTGCAGATATAAATTATTACATTATAAAACATACATTAACCACTTTAGCCCTATTTTATACATAGTCTATTTGAAAATAGCTGATCTACAAGCTTACAATGCACATTGCGACGCGTTGTGAGCTTGTAGATCAGCTATTTTCAAACATTTTAGTACTTATACTTTAGGTACTTTAAGTACATTTTGATACCAAGACTTTAGTACTTTTACTTTGATTGAACTCAAGTAACATTTTGAGCACTTTTATACTTGTAACAGGGTATTTTTATATCGTGGTATTGCTACCACCGAGTGCTTCTTCCACCACTAATTTTGAGTGACCCACTGGTAGTCGACTACTGTAGAGGTTTACCTATTTGATAATGAAGACACGACCAGCTAGGTCCTGGATTAACTCGAACCTGGTGTTTGCACTCTCCATTTACAACCCGTACATCTACATAAACGTTCAGATTTCAAATATAAAGTGCTTATCTCATGGCCACGGATGTTAACATTAACTTCGGGTGGGTCTAAGTACCCGTATCTTCCATATTGTTCAATAAAAAGCATTTTAATCCGATCGGCGGTCATTTTCTCATAGAGTTATAACGTATCAGGAGTGCAATACACCCCAACCATTACGGCCGCGTAGTTGAAAAACAACGGAGACAATGGCCATCAATCGGATCAAAATGCTTTTTATTAAACAATACGGAAGATACGAGTACTTATGAGGGCCCGTACATAATTCTAACACCCGTGGCCATGAGATAAGCACTTTATATTTTAAATCTGAACGTTTATGTAGATGTACGAGTTGTAAATGGAGAAATGCAAACACCAAGTGTACGTTCAGCCATGACGCGTGACCGCGAGCTAACAATGCTAAGGCCTAGCTCGTTATTCCACCGTTGTTTTGTCCACAAACATCTTCGGTGAAATACTTCCATACGAACGTCGAGCGGCCTGTTGTTTAGCTGGGGCTGCCCTCACAGCTGCTGTGTTCGGTACAATGTTATATTGATTATACAACTAGATTCTGTCCCGAAAAAGACTAACGCAATACTGGCCGCTTCGGCGCTTTTTCGCACTGTGGTGACATTAGTTTCAGCCTCAGGTTGAATATTCACCCAGTGGATATTACTCCAGTAAAGTAAGAATACCTCAAAATTGTACTTAAGTACAATACTTGAGCAAATGTACTTAAGTTACGTTACACCACCACAGAGGAGCGATACTGATGGGCGGGGATTAGGCTTGTAACCGGAGAACAATGGACCAACAACCAACCAAAACCACTCACATGCTAATGTTGTCCCTGCAAGTTAAAGCCACTCTCCGCCCCCAAAAGACCGACAGAAACACACAGAAACACTGCTGTTTTTGTAATGTAATTTAAACCACTTAATGATTCTAAAACGCCTATCTTTTGGACTATAAACCTTCTTCAACATTCGAACTGTGCTAATATGGAAAAAAACGAAAATCAGCCAAAACAAAACCAAAAGTTATTTTGCTGTTTTCTACTCTTTGTCAATCCGCGACTTGATGCCCTAAACACCAGACCTGCTCACATATTATCATACAATCTACTGTATGTGGAATCCACACACACACTTCTAGTCAAACATCTCTTATATGAACTCTCTACTCTGAAGTATAAAACACTTCAACGTCCACAGGGAACATTTCAGAAGTGGAACGATTGTGGTGCAGAAACGTCTTTCTATACTGAGTTTGGTTTTAATGACGAACACTAATTAACATGGTTCATTTAATGTCATTTGTACATGGTTGTTATGTGCTTGCACAGTTAAAACACCTCAGTTTAGCTCATATTATTATTGGGTAACTAATTACGGGGCCAGGCTCTGCAGAGCAAGGCTCCGTTTTGTTATTGGCATTATTCATCTTTTTCTGCCGTTTTTGGCAGTTCTGGCTTAACCGTGCTGTCGCTTTTTACGAAACTCGGCCATATGGTAGATCAGTGATGTCAAACTGGTGTTCGACGTCGTCAAATCTGGCCCGCGATGTGATTTTAGAAAACGCCATTTAATACTACCTTTAATGGAAAAAAAACTAGAGAAAAAAAAAGACAAAAAAACCCCCGGCTCCCAGCAGCTTCTAATGCACGGAAGCAGTGTCTGAATACTGGATAAACGTGTTCTGTTCGAACAATGACCAAGCCGTGCTACGGCCAAGGTTATTAGCATACAGAGGACCATCACCATTCAACTCTACCTGTACTGGAGAGCCCCCCCTCACCTCCCCCCTCACACAGTACCGTCTCAACTGAAGAAGTGAGAAAGAAATTTCTCTGCAAACTTTGTAACCATCGTTGCTGTTCTCGTCTTTCTGAAATGAAACTGAAAGTAACTTCTCCAAAAGGAAGGAATGGCAGGTCTAATAGTACTGATGCATTTTGGCTGTGCGCAATAATGCAACTACAGACATTATATTGCCTTTTGTTAGGCTATTCAATATTAGTTTTTTTCTTGGAATTATATTTATTTAATTTGCAATAATTCAACTGTTTGGCATGCTAATGTTTTGAGACATATTGTATTATATTACTACACAATAGTAAATAAATAATTCTAAACAATAAATAAATATGTTTTAAATAACTGATCTAAATATGGATTATAGTTATGTTAAGTTTTGCCATAATCATGTAGCTCTACAACAGAGGCATATGACAGCAATGGTACAAAATAATATTTAAAAAAATGCATATATATATTGTTTAACTAATAATTTTCAGCCATTCGGCCAAGTGTTTCCTATATTCAGTATTCGGTTTCGGCCAAGAATGTGATACTGTAGTTATAGCAGTGACTGAGATGTAGAGGAGTAGAAGTAAAAGTACTAGAAATTGAAAATACTCTAGTAAAGTAATAATACCTCAAATCTTTACTGAAGTACAGTACTTGAGTAAATATAATTAGTTACTTTTACACCACTGTTGTTCTATAAATCAAATTATTTTGCTGGAAGAATTCTGGCACTGTAGTGAAAACGTGGCTTAAAACGTGGTAATCATTACCTAACAACCCACACACATTACCAGGTATTGTTTAATTTCAAATCGAATTATTCCACTTAAAATGGTTTATCGGGGCTCCTTACAAATTGCATTGTTTGTTTTTAATGTCAATAATTAAAGTAATTAAAATTAAAAAAAAAAACATCTTCTTAATACATAAAAAAAAGTGATCTACGTAGTTAGTGGCAGTGTCTGAGACAACAGATGCTGACTGAATGCGTGTGAGTGTGCATGCGCGTCCGCAACTGGTTTCGGCACACATCAAGTCACCATTTGACCAATTCGACCCCCACCCCAAAATGAGTTCGACACACCTGTGGTAGATGGTCATGAAAAACGATCAAGAAATAATCCTCTCGTTAAAGGGTGGCGCTATAGCACTCAATTGAAAACTAAACAGGTACAACTCATGCCCTGCTTGACCTACAGCCATGAAACTTGGATACACATATGAGTCTCCTCATGCTGAACAACTTTCACACTCTGACTTTTGACCTCTGACCTTTAGATCTCCCACCATTTTTAATTATATGAAAAACAGTCATTGGCTCTTAACTTCCGCCACTAACGTTTTGTCAGCAAAGGTCCTAAGTTCATGTGGAAAACTTTTCGTGCAGATTACTCAAAGATCCCAGGAGGAGATAGATTTAACTATTGCAGTTTTATGACAATTATTTATCTCCCCCTAACACATACATGCAGACTCACATTTCTTTGAAACTTTGCAGAAATGTAGAGGGTCATTCCAAATATCACTGAAACCAATCTTACTCCAATAGGCCAAAGGGGGGCGCTATAGCAATTTTTGGAAAATGAAGTCATAAGTCATGCCTCGTTTGGCCGAAAGTCGTGAAACTTGCTTACACTTGTGCCTTGACTCATGACGAACACATCTTTGGCTTTGACCAGTAAGCTCCGTCCTTAGATTGTCCGCAATTTTGAGAATTTGAAAAAAACTTGAACCCAGGATTTTTCAGCTATTTGCGTGAAACTGTATCATCTGTGTGAGCTCCTTTTACACCAGTTCAGGTCTGTCGGTCCGATGGCTTCTCTCTACAGCATCTGCCTGACAACTGCAAGGTCACCGGTTCAAGGCTCACTTCATGCAGACTTCATTTAAAGTGCAATGCAAACAACATGAATACATGTGCAATTGTTAAAGATAACATGAAATGCTTATTTGAGAGTATGTTTTTTCAATGTATGACATACTTCATTGTGAAAATAGCCGATCTACAATCTCATAACTTTTCAGATAGCAACGTTTTGTGAGCTTGTAGATCCAATTTCTCTATTGGTAAATGGTTCGTGAACCAGTAGTTAGTGAAACAGAGGCTTGGTTCATAATGGACAGAAATAATTATACATATCAACATACATTGTCAGGGAGGCCATATTACTAGCTCAATAAGAAGAGAGGCAGTCTTATGCTTATTTGAGAGTATTTTTTGTCAATGTATACTTCATTGTGAAAATAGCCGATCTACAATCTCACAATTTTTCAGATGGCAACACGTTGTGAGCTTGTAGATCGGCGACTTTCACTGGTTTCTGTTCCGAGGAGACGTACAATTTCTCTATTGGTAGATGGTTAGGGAACCAGTGATCTAGAGTAGTTAGCAAAACAGAGGCTTGGTCCATCAGGGACGGAAAGACTTATATATATATCAACAGACACTACCAGGGCTATCATATCTCTAGCTCAATGTGAAGAAAGGCAGCCTATGAGTCCGGAGGTCACGGTTCAATCCCGTCCCCGACGATGTATTGAGGTGATCATGATTTGGCATTCGTAGGCTTACGCGTAGTATTTCTTGAGGTTAGGGGTAGGTATAGTTTTACTGATGTTAGGGTTAGTGAGGGTTTAAAATGCTCATTTGTTAATGGCATGGTCTTCTTTCTCTAAAGTTCAGTCTTCTATGTTTCTATGGCTTATTGTGCATATTACTTATCATTGCTTCTTTCTTTCTTCTCTCTGCAATCACTGGCCCCATATTATTGCTGCTTGCAGCTATATTGGTTCTTTGTTTTTCAGTGTCTACTCTGTCTTGCTGCTGTGGTCTGTGGCTGTCACTCATCTGTGATTGAGCTGGCTGCTCCGCCCCTGTCCCAGCTGTCCTTCATGAGGAATTAGGGTGTAGGATATAAAATGAGCTGTGGCCACCTCTCATTATCTCCCCCAGCACCCCAGCAGAGCACAACAGTTATTTTGTTCCCCTGACTTTTGTATGTTCTTTCTTTCAGTTTCGATGGGGTGGCCGTAAGTATTGTTTGGTATGAGTTTTCGTAATTCCAGGGGGAGGCAGTACAGTGACCAGGATTACTACATGTTTTTGTGAGGGTATTAACTACCCGCAGGGCTTGAGTCTACAGCCTTGCAATTTGACTGGAGACAGTCTCCAGCCATGTCTCCAGTCGGTCTCCAGACGTCAGGGGGGGCCCCCTTGTCTCCAGTCGCCCCCCTCATAGACCTCCATTCACTCTCCAGTCTCCAGAGGCCCCCACCTTCCTGAAAATTTCTCTCGTTTGCCTGTCCCCGCCCCCTTCACTCTCTCTGAGTTTCTCAACGGCAGCCATCTTTGTTTACATTTAGATGGACAGGAACACTCTATGCTTTTTAATTCATTATAGACCCCCACCACCAAACAATGATGGTCCCTTGGTGCTGGTTAGGACCCAATAACATTTCGATTTTATGTTTTATATGTTTTTGATGACGTTAAGGCCTGGATTTGGACATCTCTTCCACAGCCTTGAGCAGCCAGAGTTACCAGACTCTGCGAGAGAATCGAGCAACAAGGTCTGGTGCTGGTTGGGACCCAACAACGTTTATATTTGATGTTTTATATGGGTTTGATGACATCAAGGTGTGGATTTTTACATCTCTGTCACAGACTCCTGTCACAGCCAGCGTTGCCAGGTTCTGTGAGAGAAACGAGTGACTGGGTGTGAGCCCTTTTAAACCCACTGTATACATGGTCAATTTGAAAATAGCAGATCTACAAGCGCACAACGTGTCACATCATGACGGATTGTGAGCTTGTAGATCTGCTATTTTCAAATAAATCTTGGGGGACAAAATAAAGGCAAGCAGACCTGGCTGCAAGCATTGGTGAGAGCTTATGTCAGACAGCAGCATCAGCAGAAGAAGACAGGTAAGGTGCCTTGTAAACAGATGTTTAATGTCTCCAATTGTGCTAACTAGAAGCTCGCCCCCGCTACGCGGGGGCTCGCGTCTAGCCCGCGGCCACGCCCACGTAGCGCCCGCGGCCACTTGGCAACTCATATAAGTGGCGTAGCGTCATGAGGGTCAGTGGGGCCGTGGCTCGGTCAGTGAAGACCCTGTAGTGCGGATGATATGTGGCATAGAGGGGCAGATTGTAAATCCCCAGAGGAAACATCCGTGGGCTACCATTGGTTCAGCGATGTGTGCGGTCGCCCTGCGGTCCCCCCTCCTCCACCAATGTGCAGTATTGAGAGCCCTGACGTCACAACAATTGGAGCGATGGGCACTGCACTGTGGTTGGTTAGGGTACACCTAGGGCCCAGGTAGAACCCAGTTAAAGCCTGCATGGGCAAACCCAGGTAGGACCCGCCTTGGTCCCACATAAACATGGGTAGTTGGGGCCCACCTAAGGGCCAGGTAGAAGCTACTTATAGCCTGCATGGGCATCGCAGTTGGGACTGAAGTGGATGCCGCTGACATTGCTGACATGGGGTCCATATGGTTTAGCCCACCTTGAAACCATATGGGAACTACGCTGGCATGCTGGCTGTAATGCAAACGCTGCATCATACCTGCAGTGTGTAGTTTGATGTTGTGTGTGTAGCAGATATACCTGCAGTGTGTAGATCAATGTCCATATGAAAGTCAATGCCCAGCAGTGTTTTTTTTCCCCAGCAGAGTTTCTAGTGTCTCTGTCTCTCTCTGGAAGAGGTTGCACATGAACTCTGCAGCCGCACTGAGGCGCTCCAACACAAACACTCTGACATTAAGCTGCTTCACACAACAAACATCAGCACGACGCTGCTGTTTGTCCAAAAGACACAATATCTCCTCTCCCACCGACGTCATGTGTTCATTTATCGACAGCCGTACAGACTCCTTTTGACACATTTTACCTCGTTTATCCAGCTCTCACTGACTCATCGGGCTGTTATTTTGCTGCGATCAAGTCAACGATGTGAGAGATTAGCTATCACAGACGGACGGACAGGGGCTGAAACATAGTCTTGCGCCATGCCTTTCGGCCTGGCGGAGACAATAAAAAAAGGAAAGTAAAGGAAATGAGCATTTCTGCAACAAAAGTAGTCAACAAACTATAGCCTACTATGAAAACATGGGCCACATTGTCAAAGAATGTAAGAAAGAGGCAATCATGTAGAAAATAGCCGATCTACAAGCTTACAAAGCCTCTCAACGTGAGGCGTTTTGAGCTTGTAGATCGGCTATTTTCACAATATGTACTTGTGGAACGGAGTCAAACAGAATGGGGGGGGGGTCCCCAGATCAAGTACGTTTATTTGGGGGGGGGGGGCGGCGGCGTGAAAGGGTTGATAAGCACTGCTGTAATCGGAGCGAAATTATCTGAAATTACTTCATGACCATAATGCAGCCTAACATGCGTTGCACGGGGCGGTCCTGCCATTACGTTAGTTACTGTAGTTGCGGTGGAGCTACATAGTTGTCCAGAAGACACACACAAACATACACCATCTACAATGGACTAACTGAGCAGCAATATTGACATTCACCACACGAACGTGCATTGTTGACAAAGTGATTGCACAGCCGCTGCAGGCATGACAACCACGTTAGCGTTAGCGACATGGCAGCTATCACAGCGCCCTGTCCGTCGTCGCTGGGACTGACTGTCATGGCTACAGCAGTAACAGCAAGCTGTCTGCGATGCCATTGTCTGGAGACTGCTCTTAGCGTGAGACGACCAATGAGAGTGAGCGCTGTAGTTGTTGCTAAGATACGGTGGCGTCTCAGCCCCATAGCTTGTAGATCTCTCACGCATGATTGGCGTAGGCTGCGTTGCCAGGTCTGACTGTTTGTATAAGCGATTTTGGGCTTATTTGGGTGCACTTTTGGGCTCGTTTCCATAGACCACGGCAGCGCTTATTTCTTTCCCGTGACCGATGTGGCAAAAAAAGTGCAAAACGAACCATCCGGAAGTAAATTGCGAGATGAAATATATAGCACTTTTTGATTATTAGAGAAGGAGACACATGTGAAGGTTGAAAATGAAAGGTAGGAGATTATATATTTTTTCATGAGGGATTTTTGTAGCAAGTTGTGAGAGACTTGGGCCACTCCTGTGGGCGGGGGGCTGATTAGAACCATTGGGGTTTGAAAGGAGACGCTCTCTGTTTGAGTGGAAAGATAGGACATAATCATTGATCATGATATACCCCTTAGTCCCTAAGGAAGACCAGATTTTTTTTTATTGAATATGATTTTAAAAGGGTCTTTGTTGAAAGGAAGAGATGCTAACAAAATGTAGCGCGTTAGCATCGTTTATTTAAAGAGGGGTTTAAAGGCTCTATGGGACAGTTATTAACATGGTAAAGCAAACAAATGTATGCTCAGATAACCTGGTGAGTTGCTGAACACAGTGGATTCATTATTAGCTCAATCTGGGATGTTATAAGTGTGTACTGGGCTGTCTGTAACCTGTAGCTTAAGGGCTATTTTCAAATAGCTGATGTAGGGTTTATAGTGGGCTGAAAGCTGCTTAAAGCTAACAAACAGTCCATGCTAGACACATATCATTATTCACAGAACATCACTGATCACCAGCCTCGATTTTATATTTCATATTATTTAAAATATGTTTAGCTTTGTTTATTATATAGCAGCTTGAGGGAAAGAGCTCTAGCTCCGTTTTTATTTAACATGACAGTTTAATGTTTTGTGGTCATGAGTCAAGGTGTGTTGGTCAACACATGTTTACCTCCATCTGGGTTGTGTGGGTTTGTAAACTGCTCAGTGTAACATGCATGATTTTATACAACCCAAATGCTAAATGAAGAGAAATCAAATTAGTGATTGACTGTTTCAGACAATGTAATGTATTGTAGATGTTGATTCTAATCACTGTATCTGAGCTGTTTATTTTTAATTATGTCTATTTTTCTGGGGACCCCAGTACAGTTCATCAGTTATTTTAATAATATGATACGGCAGTGGTTCTCAAAGAGAGGGTGTACAAATGGAACCAAATGGACCCATGAGGGTCCATTTATACACTCTTAGAGTTAGGATTTTATAGTATAGATTGTGGTCCTTGAAATTAAAAGGTTTGACAACCACTGTGATAGGGCATACTATGCGTTCATATTATTTGAGATATTTAATTATGTGTAGGCCTTTATGTATAGTCTACATGATTGTGGATGTTGTGTGTTCATTATGCTCCCAACTAGTGTAATAGAGTTGAGGCTTTGGACAGAGAGAGACTCAAAATGTTCATCCAATACGTGTGTGCTATTACAGTAGTTCCCAAACGTTTTCATGTGAAGGACCCCAAATTAATATGCATTTGACTATAGGGTTTATTGCTTATTTTGATGTTATATTAACACATTTTTCTGTAGACCCCTTGGAATCCACTTAAGGACCCCTGGGGGGTCTATTTTTATACTATATAACATCTGAGAATCACTATGCTATTGTATAGTGTGATTACAGCTTTACTAAAGGAAAGCTGTGTGGGTAAAGCCAGGTTATTCATATCTTTTCATACATTTTCATGCAAGTAAGGGCATGGTGTGAACATGGCAAAAAAAGCACTGGTAGTAGTGTAATGGTTATTTTAAGAAAGCCAACCTGTTCTTATATATTTCTGTACTATCTAACTCTATCTGAACCAAGGAGGGTTAAACTCACAGCAGGGGTCTTTAGTCAACTCAGCTACAGCTGTCAATCTAACAGCTGATCTGAATCCTCCATGCTAGTCTCTGTGTCAGCATATATTTTCCTGTAATACTATGAATGGTCATTGCTATTTGTATTTGTGCAGCTATGTATGTGTCTCTCTTATAATTAGTACATACCTTATATGACTATTTAGGATAGTATCTTTGGTACACTGTGGGGTATAAAGACTGTGTAAGATGGGTGTTTAGGAGGCGGGTGCCCGGATGGGCTGCGTGAGCAGGGCTGGAGCCCTGCTCCCCATTGTTGCTGTATGCTGTCTCTCTGCTGAAATCTTCCTAATAAATGATCTACAACTTTATCCGAACGGAATATTATTTTTCCATAACAGTTGGCGTTGTCGGCAAGATTCATATTTCATCATCATAAACATAATTATGATTATGGATACTGGATCAAAAGAACTTAAGGGTGAAGGACTTTTTGGGAAGAAGATTTTTCAAAGGAGATCCGGACCACATCCAGACGATGGAGGACAAAGAGGAGACCGCCACAGAAGCAAGCTATGCAGAATCAACTTCTGATGATCTTCTTCAACAAACTACACGATTGGAACCTCGCAGATAAATCTATTCTGTGATGACATCAAGGGAACAGCTTCAAGCCGCAGAGGGAAGTAGCAGAGCTTCAGCCATGAGAGCAGCACCAACAACATCAACAATGACACCATGTAACAGCGGAGGTGACGAAATCGACACCTGGTCAAACACCAAGAGACTTTGCCACAGCAGGAGGACCAAGGCTCAGAGAGCCACAGAGAGCGATTCGTAGCCACTGAACAGTGGAACCACTAGCCAAGTGGAGCTCGCTGTCAGAGACATAACCAAATGGACCCGTACGCCAAGTGAAGATGGAGGAAAGAGCCATGAAGACTGGAAAACTATATTCGATAACTAATGTGTAAAATATTTGTTCGTACTCCCTAATCTCTGGCATATCAACGTCTGGAAGGGTGAGAATCAATTATGGTGTGAGTCCATCCAGAGAATATGGAAAATAACTGTACAGGAACTGTACATAGTCCGTGGAAGACGGAGTCCGTGGTGTGAGTCCATCCATTCAGAAATGGAAAATAACTGTACTTAATAGTGCATAGAATTGGTAAATGCCCTCAGCCTTGAGAAACAGAGATTTAAGGTACAAACAGAGATAGATTTGACTACATTTTAGAAGCTCTCAAAACTCTCAAACCCAAACAAGTAGATCTACTTTGGATATTATTATGAGGTTAACGGCAGAGTCAGTGATGCCTTCTGTGTCAGGCAATTATGCATCAGTTATAAATCGCACGTCCTGTCTCCTGATATTTTTGTCTGATTGATCATACAGTAAATGGTTGAGAAAATATATAGCTTTGTCATTCTAAAAATCTCCTGTCTGTTGTACATGAATATGATTATTCATTTACAAAAACAAAAAACTCTGGAATGTATTGGTTATTTTAAGAAAGCCAACCTGTTCTTATATATTTCTGTACTATCTAACTCTATCTGAACCAAGGAGGGTTAAACTCACAGCAGGGGTCTTTAGTCAACTCAGCTACAGCTGTCAATCTAACAGCTGATCTGAATCCTCCATGCTAGTCTCTGTGTCAGCATATATTTTCCTGTAATACTATGAATGGTCATTGCTATTTGTATTTGTGCAGCTATGTATGTGTCTCTCTTATAATTAGTACATACCTTATATGACTATTTAGGATAGTATCTTTGGTACACTGTGGGGTATAAAGACTGTGTAAGATGGGTGTTTAGGAGGCGGGTGCCCGGATGGGCTGCGTGAGCAGGGCTGGAGACCTGCTCCTCATTGTTGCTGTATGCTGTCTCTCTGCTGAAATCTTCCTAGTAAATGATCTACAACTTCATCCGAACGGAATATTATTTTTCCATAACAGTAGGTACTCCTGGTTTCTGCTGGGAACAGGGTTCGAGTCCCTGCAGCGCTGTGCTTACTGATTCACCGTTGTCCTGTTATATGTTTACATAAAATGTTATCACTCAATTAGTTGTCACGCTGTCCAGTTAACACATTTGGTTCCATTTGTACACTCTCAGTTAGGATTTTATAGTATAGATTGTGGTCCCAGATATAGAAAATGTTATCAAATGTGGGTCCGTGGTCTAATGCATATCAAACTGGGGGTCCTTGAAATTAAAAGGTTTGAGAACCACTGTGACAGGGGATACTGTGTGTTCATATTTGAGACAGTTATTTATGCAAATATTCCACTTTCACTTTTCACTTCATTGATGTTTTTAAATAACCTATCTACAAGCTTGTAGATTGGCTATTTTCAAATAGCTGATGTATATAGGGTCTATAGTAGCTTGCTGATTTTGATGCTATAGATCATGGGGGGGCAACTTTGATGATGTAGGGGGCCACTATATTTCCGCACTCACTCCAGAGGGCCACATTGCATATACTGTCAGGCAGACACCTCTTATCTCCGTATTTTAACTTTTTTAGTAAATTAATGCTGTACTTCGCCATTCTATGTCAAACTAAAGTAGCAAAAGTAGCCGATCTACAAGCTCAAAACGTGTCGCACCGCAACACGTTTTGAGCTTGTAGATCGGCTACTTTTGAATTGGAATCCTGAAAAGTCACATTTTTATTGAATTCCAAATGCATTTATTTATACTTATGTCAACTTTATGAACTTAAATACAAATACATTGGACATAAAAAAGACAATAGTATTTTAATACCAGTCATTAAGCTACTAATATAGACTGAAGTAATTAAAGAGTGTCATGTTTGCATGTTTGTAATTGTAAACAGCTGAAATCAATAATATCAGTATTCCGATATTAACCTGCAGACCGCATGTGGCCCCGGGCCGCCAATTGCCCATGTATGCTAAAGATATTAACACATTTTTCATGTAGTTTCATGTTCATCAGTACAGTTATTTAACATGACAGTGTGGTGCTAAAGCTGCAGTGGAAATCCAGCTCTTAGAGAACCACTGTGATATCCCCTGGTGTGTGTTCATATTTTTTTAGATATTAAATGATATGCAGGCAGAAAGCTGTTCAATACATGTTCATCCTGTGTGCTGTTGCAGTGGTTCTCCGACCTTTTCATGTCAAGGACTCAAAATGAATATGTTTTTGACCATTTGAAGATTTTTTGAAAATAGCCAATCTACAAGCTTGTAGATCGGCTATTTTCAACCAGGTGATAAAAGGTTTAAAGAGGCTATAATGTCGTCACCTTGCTAAACTAATGGCCTAAGTAATTTTTTGAGGAAAATTATATTTTTGCCTAGGTCAGCTCCTCATGACACTGGACACCTCTGGTAAAATCGCCCATCTCCTAATTGAAAAGGATCATGCTGTTCACTCCCCTTTTAGTATAATGGCCTAACTCCCTAATGTGACTTCCCAGATAGCAAAATATGGTTATTCAACGTTGAATTATAGTCGTTAGGGTTGATTTTTGGTTACGATTGAAGACTGATGGTTTTTCAACATTGAATCACTGTTGTATTGCAGTGCAAAATTTAATGATTGAAATGCCAACATTGAATCAGCATTGAATCTATAGTGCAAATTCAATGATTGAAATGCCAACATTGAATCAGCATTGAATCTATAGTGCAAATTCAATGATTGAAATGCCAACATTGAATCAGCATTGAATCTATGCTGTTTGCCCTTTTCTTTTCTTTTTTCTTGATGGGGGGAGGGGGGGAGGCACACCCCTCCTCACACCCCCCCTCCCCCCATTTAATGATTGAAATGACAACATTGATTCAACGTTTTATCCATGCAGTTTGCCGTTTTCTTTTCTTTTTTTCTTGTTGGGGGGAGGGGGGGCAATCCCCTCCTCCCCCTCCCCCCTCCTCCCATTTAATTATTGAAATACCAACATTGATTCAATGTTGAATCTACACTGTAAAATCCAATAGCTATCTATACTTAAATAAATAAGTTAGCTTTACTCATTTGTTACAATACTCGGTTTAATCAAGTAACGTGTACTAAAAAATACAATTTACTTATTGTTATTAAGTAAAGACATCTTTGTTTACTTGCCCAGAATCAGTAACATTTAATTGCACTGTGTTTAGTACACTCTTAACAATGCTGGGTTATTTCTATAAACACATTGCTGGGTTGATTTGGCTGGGTCATAATTATGGGTTATTTGGGTACTGTAAACACACTGCTGGGTCAAAGGGGTTATTAGGGCTTCAATTGCAGTTGAACACCTGCCTGGGTTATTTTTAACCCAGAGGTTGCTTTATTCATTTTCCCACTTGTGAATCATTCTGATACCTTCTTTTTGTCACTTCTCACATGAAAACACAAGGTACGTAACCTATATTTTATCACTATATTTGACCTATATTCATATAATGAGGGGGATCATTATAGGGATCTGTATTAATTGTAATATGGTGCAATACTGTGCAAAGTATACACTGTAACAAATTTCTGTAATTTCTACAGTAAAAATGTACAGTAATTTACTGTTCTATCATTTTACAATGTTTAACTGTATTTTGCAATGCATCATGGGAAAAAAATCATTACAGAAACTTGAATATCATCATCATTATCAGTTATTATCATCATCATTAATTGTATCCTTCATCTTCTTGTTTATGCCCCAAAATGACTGGATATACAGGTTTTGCAGCAATTTGTAGCAATTATGAAAATATTTGATTGTCGAATGTTTAAGAATGTTCTAATCATGTATACTTAGCTTAACTTAAAAACATTTACTACAATTTAATTGGGGGCGTTTGGGCTGAAGAGCTGATAAAGAATCCGTTGTCCAATCGTGTCAGCGCCCCCTAGTGGCCAAGTTATTCAAGAAAGCCTGTAACCCTAATTTTCAGAACCGTATGTCGATGTGTGAGGAAAGTTATATTGGCACGTTCAGGATGAAAAGCTGATCGACAATCCATTGTCCGATTGTGTCAGCGCCCCCAGTGGCCAAGTTATTCAAGAAAGCCTGTAACCCTATTTTTCAGTCCGTGTGTGAGGTAAGTTACATGGGCACGTCCGGGGTGAAGAGCTGATCGATAATCCATTGTCCGATTGTTTCGGCGCCCCCTAGGGGCCGAGATAATAGTGAAAAACTGTTTGAAAGGAGTAAAAACTAAATTGGACACCAAATTCTGGGTCAGCGCGTCGCCCCGAACGCGAACATATAACTCCCCTCACACACGGCCTTACCGTTCTCCTTAATTGGCTAGGGTCCAATGTCAAGTTATTATATGCGCAATAAAGCAATATATCTCGATACGATACGTTTTTAGAATCCGCCTTTCGGATATGTTGTACAGCTTGCCAAGACGCACAAGTGGATGTCTTGTTTGTCCCGGTACGACACTCCTAAGTTGACCTCCTACACTTTCGGAAGGCACATAGAGTCTTAAACCTTAAGACCATACCAAAGGACAAAGTCAGAAAAAAATAATGTGCCATACCGGGACAAACAAGACATCCACGCGTGCGTCTCAGCCAGCTCTACGACATATCCAAAAAGTGGACCCTAAGTCCATATCGTATTCGAGATATTGAGCGAGATAGCGAAGCCGTAACCATAGCCAATTAAGGGATAATTAAATCATGATTTGATATGAGGGTTTGATGATTTCAAATTTTAGCATTATTTTACGTGTAGATTTGGAAAAAAAATATATCGGGGTTATCACGGGCCTGGAACACCCTAAAAGCAACCAAGAAGTGGCCTTTTGAGGCACTTCCTGTTTTCCGAGAAAAATATAACTTACATATTTGGAATCAGCGTCATCACATTAGTCTAAAGCCAGAGTATCGAAGAAAAATACAATTTCTAAAAATGTAACGAGGGTTGACCTTTGCAGTCTTTTCGCTGAACTTTGAGCTTTATCAGTGTCTAAAAAAATCAAGGCTGGTGCCAAAAAATCCGGCTTACTCTCAATATGGATGGAGAGAAGTTTTAGATTTTCAAAAAATATCTGGAGCGATTAGTTCCAGATTTTGTGCTCAACAAAATCTGTTTTTTATTCAAAAGTCAACGTCCAATCTTTTTGGTGAGCTTTTGTATTTCCCAAGGTCAGAGAAAATCGAGACCTATCCCATTCGATTCAGCGTCCTTTTCTAAGTCTGAAAAAGTGTTTTTTAATTTAAAAATAAAATATTTAAAAAAAATGTGAGAAAAGCTAGACTTTGAACTATTTCAAAAATCTATAACTTCTTATTAAACAATTCTAGACTATTGTTTAACCTACCATTCAACTCAAAATCATCAAAATAAGAGGGTTGAAGGGTCAAAATAAAATAATAATATGTTTGTGAAAAAAGCTTCAAGTTTATGAAACTTTAACGCTTGTTTAAGCCACTTTCTAAGGGTCATACAAAATCAAGACCTAGGCCATTCAATTCAGCGTCCTCTTCTGAGTCTGAAAACATGTTTTTTAATTAAAACAAAATATTTTAGAAAAATGTGAGAAAAGCTGAACTTTGAACTATTTCAAAAATCTTCTTATTGCAGATCGGCTATTTTCTTTTTTTTCTCTCTTATATTATTTGACAATTTGGCCAATATTTGACCAGTTTATAGTATAGTTTGTTGATTACTTGTATTACAGTCTTTTTCTTTGATTTGTTTTCATTATTTTTTAAGGTATTAAAATGATTACTTAAATTGTCAGGGTCTCGACCCACAGGTTGAGAACCGCAGACATCCTTCATGCACAAGGCGGACAGTGTTGCCAGATTTTGCGATAGAAATAAGCAACCAGGTCTATGGAAATTAGCCCAAAAGAAGCAACTATGACTAATTGAAAATAGCCAATCTACAAGCTCACAACGGGTTGCGATGCGACGCGCTGTGAGCTTGTAGATCTGCTATTTTAAAACAAAACTCTTATCTAGAAGAAAATGTGAAAAATTAGGAATATTTTTGAAACATTTTAATACGAATCTTGTATTGGGGGTCCCCCCTGGCATAACATGTGTTCAGATGGGGGTCCGTTGATTGGATAATAGCCTACATATTAATCTGGGGGTCCTTGACATGAAAATGTTTGAGAACCACCACTGGTTTAAACGACATTAAGGAAGCAAGCCCAAAAAACTTCACAGAAAAAGAAGACCAAAGTCGCTTAAAATAAGCGGATATGGCAACACTGAAGGCGGAGCTTATTAGTTTTGAAATCACCAACACCGGAAGGCAGAGGAAACGGCTGTCGGCTGAGAGATTTCTTTTTCAAACCGGGGTGCTTTCGTGTTTACTGTACTAGATAACAGGTAAGTTTAATTAGTTTATGGAATTAAAATGTAATCCAAACACGGTCGTACACGGTTACATGAACTAACACGTTCATGTAACCGTGCACGACCGAGTTTTAGCCATGGTTCACACGACGCTCGTCCTTTCACGAGTCTCATGGCCGGAATTTCAACCTGTTTTTTGCACTTTCAACCCGTACATCAACATAAATATTCATACTTCAACTATAAAGTGCTTACCCCACGGCCACGGATGTTACAATTTTAATCGGGTGTGTCTAAGTACCCGCATCTTCCGTATTGTTGAATAAAAGATATTTTAATCCGATCGGTGGCCATTTTCTCATAGTTATAATGCATGTGTATAATGTAATACACCTCCCAACCGATGGTCGCGTAGTTTAAAGCATACAGAAAACTCGGAGAAAATGGCCACCGATCGGATTTAAATTACTTTTATTGAACAATACAGGAGGTACGGATACTTAAACCCTCCCGATTCAAATTGTAACATTCTTGGCCCTGGGGTAAGCGCTTTATATTTGAAATCTGAACGTTTATGTAGATGTATGGGTTGTAAATGTAGAAAACGTCATGATATGATCATGTTTCAGGACTAACGGTTTATCAACCGCGTTTACATAGAAAGCAATGTGTTTGCACGATTTAATAAAAATGGATGATGTTACAATGTGACCAGGCATCCTAAAACGTTAAAATATGATTCAACTTGTTAGTTGTAACATTAGCTCTTAAAAGAGAGCTAATGTTGGCCACATATCCCTTTGGTGAGGCCACATTTGTTTTGACTGTAATTATTATTTTATATATGAATCTTGTTTTTAACCTACAGTAAAAAGTAAAAGAATTTAATTAAGAGACAGAGAGTACAAATGGTACCAATGGATCCTTAAGGAGAATTAAATTAACATTGAGGATTTTAGTGTGCAGACAAATTTGGTAATCCGTTTTTTAACATAAGTTTTGTTTTGCAGACAGTAGCTAACAAAAGCAGGTAATGTTTGTCAGTGGTTCTCAAAGTGGGCTCCAGGGACCCCCAGGGGTCATTGGGGGGTTTCCATGTGGTCCCCAGCTAAATGAGATTATATAGCATGAAACTCAGTTTAACTGAGTTGAAAATGGCAGATCTACAAGCTCACAGTGCATGGTGATGCGTTGTGAGGGTGTAGATCAGCTATTAAAAAACTAAAAAACAGTATAAACAACATTTGTGGAATATTTTTGAAACACTTTTGTAAATCTTGAGTCCTTAGCCAAGTACATACTAATTAGGGGGTCCTTGACATGAACATGTTTGAGAACCACTGATTTCATTTGTATAACATGAGTTCATTAATCAGTATGCATTGTGAAACACTTTGCCAAGTTCATCAGAAGAACTGGTTATCACACACCTTCAATTAACCCATTAAGACCTGAGGCCGATTCTACAAAATGTCTTCTAAATTTATTTGTTTTTAACTTGTGTTATTATGTCAGTGGTTCTCAAACTTTTTCATGTCAAGGACCCCAAAATGTATATGTATTTGGCCACAGACCCTCATCTCAAAATATTATGTTCTAGGGACCCCCAGAAACAAAGATTTGAGTTACAAATGTTCGTTAAAAATTCAAAGATTTGCACACATTTTCAAGATTTTTCGAAAATAACAGATCTACAAGCTCGTAGCGCAGTACTCGGTGCCACGCTATGAGCTTGTATATCTGCTGTTTTTGAGTAGCCAAAGTGTAAAATAATGCTTTTTAGGTCAAATCTAAAAATGACACCGAATCGAATGCACTTAAAAAGCGTATAACCATTCAGTGTTCAATTCAGGGATTTGAATCGTCATATATTTGTAACAATGATTACTGTCTCATTTCATCGTTCTTTGACAAACTTCTACCGTCTATTTAACAGGCCATCTAATGTCACCAAGAAAGCCCTTGCCTTAATTTGGATGGTACTACAGTTGGCAGTGGCTATGTAAGTCATCAATCAATCAACACATAAAGGAGAACACTCCATACACACACACACACCTAAAATAAATGTGCTCAAAGTTTTTCCTAGTGCACAGTCACACGCACATTTTTGGATTGCTCCTTAAAATCCCATGTAACCATCTTCATGGTTTACGCCAGGCCAATTTAAGCTGAACCTAATTGTCTCTTTTACAGGCAGCTTGGTACACACCTGGCCGGGGAAAAAAACCTGCTACAGACTTCCTGGAGGAGCGACTGAGGAACACCAGGAAGCGCATGAGAAGGCTGAAACGACCACACCACCAAGAACCAGAGGAACAGACCGTCCCTAGTACACCAGGTAATACTAATAACCAATGTTAATTATCCCCACCAGGCTAGATTGGACAGATGCAAGGGATTATATTTGCGGTCCCATGACTCTTCTGTCCATCATCTTCTAAAAACTAGTCTCAGGCACCGCTGGACCGATTGGCGACTTTTCACACACTCCAAGTAGGCCAGAACCTCAAATACTTGAAATCAGCTATAATGAATCTGTACTTATCATTCAACAGAATCTGATGTGCCTCCTGAAAAACTTATTGAAATGGTTGAATGGATGAAGGTCAATAGGTGTCCAGTGTCCCAGGTTGAGGACTACATGAATCAAACAGCTCTACATGGAGGCAAGTGGATTCGCAGCAATGGAACTAAAGGCCTACCGGAAATATTGGCGTATAGTTCCCTAGGCTTGTAGACAATCCTGGCATGGTAGTACATGATTTTGCTATTGCAGTTTTGCCTATTTGAATGATACTCTATTTGACTGATACTCTGCAATGCACTACAAGTTTATGTTTAAAGGTGTAGTGAAATGAAAAATATGTTTTTCACACTTTTAGAGCATATCCGTGGTCATCATATGGGCATACCTAACAATAGATGCCCAAAAAAATGGAAAAAAAACATTTTTGTGTATTTTTACATCTAAAGTCCCTAAAAAGCCAATCTTAATTACTTCCTGTAAACGAAAACGTGCTGCGTGATGACATAATACAGCCTTCACGAATATAAATGAATCTTGATTACATGCACCTGTTTGATTCCCATAGCTGCACGTTCTTCAAACACAGCTGATTTTAATTACAGAGATACTCCGTTTTGAATCTCATTGAAGATGAGTGTATTACTAATTTTAAACTTCATCTGCACACTAAAATATGTATCTGAAAACATTATAGGTTAGAAATAAGCCAGGTAGTAGCAAACGTGCTTCACTGGCCGTCTCTCTCTCACTTGTAAACAAACACTAGCCGTGTGCCAGCACGGCTGAAGTGATTGAGATCCAACGTCCCATAGCCTGAAGGGATGGGACCTTCTGATTGGTTTAGAGTCGTTGAGCCGACGTTTCGGGCTGAACCTTCAAAATAAAATGACCGAAAATGTCACTTCAGTGCGTCTTTAACCACCTAGACCCTACAATATATACTTTGTAGACAGGAGTCCACAGGGTTCTACTTGGTCCACTCCTTTTTTCTCAAACTGTTGTCACACAATGGTGTGTTTATCAAAGAGCTTATCTACAATAGCCTACTGCTTGCATACACTCTTATAAGTAGACTCATAAGTGATTTTATTTTAATTTTCTCATTTTACAATTGTTTATATAATGTTATGTTCTCTTCTGTGTAGACCCAATCCTTCGATCTCCTAATCTCTCCACCTGGTGTGGAGAATTTGATTTGTGGGATTCCTCAAGAGGAAGAACTGCACACTTCAGGTGGGGGTTTCATTTAACATAATGGTTAAATAAACAATAATGAACTGTAACTATGTTTCTTAGCAGGTGCTGAGGTTATGAGTTGGGTCTCTTGGATTCTTTCCTGCTTTCTTAACTGTCCTCTGGTCATAGAAATGCTGAAGGGCAGAGCGCTTAGACCCCAAGGCGGTTACCCTCGGCACAACTTTGGGGTTTCACATAATGATATCTGGGTGGTTTTCTATCAGCTGACAGGAAAAGCATTCTCTGACCGGGTCAGCCTGTGACTGAGCACTTGGTGTTCAGATAAAACTTGTATTCTGACCATGTGACATTGGTGTAAAATCACTCCTCTGTGTTTGTATAGGTGCACAACACATGCAGTTTGAGTCAGCCTGGGCCCTGACCAGAATCCCCTCAGCTACCTTCCTGCCAACAGGCACTGTGCCCCTCTTCATCTGCCTACAAGGACATCCGGGAACAGGTTAGCACCTTTTTACCCACGAGTAACAGAGCAACATAAGTTTAGTTGGGAATTAACTGTCCAATTGAACTATCATCGTATGAAAATATGCTTTAGAGGAATGTCTGGTGCTGTATGCAGTTTGGAACCCAGGATGTAAGGTGATGGAGACCTTTATTACACTAGAGGTGTATATATGGAGCTGACTAATTTGTTCGCTGATTCCATGATGATTTTTTTTTTCAAAAACCGATACCGATATTTTCCCGATATCAATTTTTATGCTAATATCGGCCGATAATATCGGACATCCCTACTTTTCATAGATGTTGGATTCATGTTAATGTGTATTGATTGTCAGACATTTAACGACTTAAACCGTCAATACTTAGTAAACTTTCACTCTGTACTTGGTCTGCTCTTTTTCCCCTCTTTGCCGAAAATGGCCGATCTACAAGCTCACAACGCCTCGCAGCTGTCCGTAGAATAGGGATGCTATTGTTCAAGTGGTTTGTATAAAGAAACAATGATCTTATCACAGAGATTTGGCCGACCCCCTGTAGCAACTCTGAAGACCCCCTAGGAGTCCCGGACCCCCTGTTGAAGACCCCTGCCCTGTTATGGCTGACTCATGGTGACATGAGCGTGGCATGGGGGATCTCCTGTAAGCCAATTTTAATATAGGTAATTGTCTGATCACAGTTATGAGAAAAAGCGTTCATCTGTATACATTTATCTATTGAAGAATAGTGAAAATAGCAGATCTACACGCTCGCAACATCTCGCAAAGTGATGTGTTGTGAACATGTAGGTCGGCTACTCTCACTATTTTTCAACATTTTTAAATGCCTGGCCTGTTCTGGCCATAGTACATAATGGTATTATTGGCCCCGGTCATTGTCAGTCATGTCAGTCATTTCTTTTTTGTTTACAAAGCCTAAAAGTCGGAACCTAAATGTAATTCGTCCAATGTTTAATGCCAAAACAGTTACATTGTTGATCATAATTATTTGTATGACAATTAACCAAATGTTTTCCTAATTTACACACTTTTTCAAATGTATTTAGTCACTGTATTTTGTTCTGTGGTTTGCTGTGTTGTAGGCTTATGCTGAGTTTAACAGGATCGCCACCACACACCTAGAGACAGACTTCTTTGATGCTCTGGATCGCTATACACCACAATTGGTCACTATCTTCAAGTCCAAGAAGGTGCCATTAGAGAGAAATTATCCGGAATTGTGCAGCAAATTGATGGGTAAGTCTGCAACATGCTTCTTATATTTGTAATTATCATGACTAAGTTTATGTACAACCTATTACCCCAAATAGTACTTCTGCTTCCCGGCTGTATTACAGAGTGTTAAAGTATTGCTAACTATTGATCGTTGTTGATAACTAAATGCTGTGGATTGTACTATTTTTAAATCACATCTCCAATCAGCAACTGTTCTCTGCAACTGTTCATCAAACATATATTGTGGTGTTTCATGCTGTAACTGTATTGTAACTTGTGATGGTCAGATCTTGAACTTTATTTGTTCATTATCGACTTGTAGAAACCAGACGTGACCGCACTGGGTAGGCTTGTTCTCCGAGGCCTCCTTCTTCTGCTTGGAGATGACCACAGCAGTTTCTACACCACTGTCTTGGTAAGTTCTCATAGTTACACCTTAAAGGTCCAGTGAAATTACATTTTCGTTAATTTTATTTTGAAGTTTCAGTCTGAAACGGCCTTGCAAACCAATCAGAAGGTTCAATCCCTTCAGGCTATAGCATGGTGGAATCTCACTCACATGGTGTGCAGTGTAAGTGTTTGTAGCCTGCACTCACACGTTGCTCAAGGAAGAGGGAGATGGCCACTATGCAGAATGTTTGTTACCAAGTTGCTTATTTCTAGCCTAAAATATTTTCAGATACATATTTTACTGTGCTGATAAGATTACCATGAGTAATATACTGTCAAAAAACAGTAGGCCAACCAATGTTGATAAAACTTCTCAATGCAGATGTGTGTGTAGTGTCTACATTTCCCTGTTGTAATGCTGTTTTTGTTTGGTTCTGTACAGGATTGTGACAAGCGAAAGTGAAGACGCCTGGGCAGAGGTATAGGTCGGATTGCTGACTGTGAGCAGTGAAGATTCACCTCCCTCAGATGGTGTCGACCTTCAGCCAGTGTCAACAGCCATCATCCTTGAAGGAGGTATTGTGATGGATAATTTCCAGAACCTCCCTCAAGCACCGTGCCTGCTGTTTAGCCTGACGTATGCACTCAATTTGAAGTACCCTAATGATATGAAGAACATTTTGAACTTTATTCAAAGAGTGATGCTTGGCTTGGGAAAGGAGTAACTACTCCCCAAACTGCAAAGTCTTAAAAACCTCCTGTCATTTTAGAAAGATTGTATTGTGGATCACTGGTAGGCAGGTTGTCCTCAGCCCTCCTTTGTGACAGTAGACTAAAATGCATGCATTTTATTTTTCTCATGCATGAGAAAATGTTGTAAAATGATAGGAGTTCTAAATGAAGCCACTTTTATTCATTTTAAGTACTTTAGAGCTGCAAATTATTAAGACTTTGAATGTAATACCATTAATTAAAATAAGGCACTTTTTTGAAATTGACAAGTGTTCACATGTTCATGTGTGAAATAATGTACTCTTTCAAACTGTAATGGGGCTGTCCACACTAAGCATATCACTTTTGTCAATCATATCGTTGTAGAATTATTTAGTTTAAATACAGTGCAGACATGATCATTTCAGTGGGCAGTTGCTCATGTCTTCCAGAGTTACAGCGAATCACTCATATTGTTATCATCAACACAGATACTGTTCGTCTTTAGTTGTGTTGAACAGGAGGAGAAGGATGGAGGGGCTACTAGGCTACAATTGCAGTAGCAACACAGAAATGTGTGTGGAATGAATTAGCATAATGACTTTGTGGACGAAAAGAGGTTCACAATCATTGGCTACTTTAAATTCTATAAAATAAAATACATTAAAAATGTGTATATATAGTGCTTGGTGTGGATGGCCCGTTAGGCTTTATTAATTAAGCCATTTGTATTACTAGAGCACTTGTCAGTGTGTTTTGTCAGACTGTTGGTTTAGTCTCCAAATGCTTGCAGACATTTTCACGATTTCTTTCATAAATAGCAGATCTACAATCTTGTATATGTTCTATATTTCATCTGTTAAAGCATAAAAACAATGGTTAAAGCATTTCAAAGCAGGTCTAAATGCCTTGGTTCAATAAATGTGAAGATTCAAATCATATTGTCTGTCATTTTTATATTTTCACATTTTGGGAAATGTAAGGTAATTTTGAACAAGATGTAGCCTTACAGTATATCAGCATACACATAATTTAAAATGTACATGCAGATTACCATTAGGTTGTTGGATGATCAGGATCAATATTGATTTCTAACATGATTCAGTATAATCAATTTATAAATTAAATCAGTGTTCGATTCCTGATGTTGATTAAACATAAAATCAACTAAAATGTGCATGCAGATTACCATTTAGATGATGGTTGAATCAATATTGATTCATAACGTTGATTCAACATAAAATCAGCATGCAGAATACCATTTAGATGATGGTTGAATCAACGTTGATATAGTGTTAGTTAGTGGTTGAAACCTGATGGTTGAATCAACACGGAATCACATTGACATTTCTGCATAGTTTCAAGGTTGAGATTGAACGTTGATTCAACCGTTATGGCCGACTATTTTTCAACGTTGATTGACCCATATTTTGCTATCTGGGTTAGGACAAAATAGGCCTTTTTTTTGTGAGGCCAAATTATTTACTGATTTCGGCCATTTTTTTTTCTTTTGGCCTAAGTCCGATTTAAACCTATTTAAACTTATTTAAATCTCTTATGTTACATATCTGACAGACAGTGTTATTTCTATTTAAATAGTCATACTTTGTTATAAACATTTTGGGTGAAATGATTAAGAAATATCATACAGTTTTGTTTTGGATCAGTTTTTAATTTTTCCTGAAAAACGTTTAAAAAAAATGACATAGGCCATTAGTTTAGCAAGGCGACGATGTGTAACATGGATTATAGGCCAAATGATACAGCAGAGGAAATGGTGAGAAATCAAATGAGTGATTGACTGTTTTAGACAATATGTATTGCAGATATGTTGATTCTAACCAAATTACTGTATCTGAGATATTTATTTATGTCTAGGCTCCTATGCTCTTGTTTAGTGTACATGATAGGGCAGTGGTTCTCAAACAGAGGGTGTACAAATGGAACCAAATGGACCCTCACAGGTCCATTTGGTTCCATTTATACACTCTTAGAGTTAGGATTTTAAAGTATAGATTGCTCTCCCAGAGGTAAAATGTTCAAATAGGGGTCCTTGAAATGAAAAGGTTTGAGAACCACTGTGATAGGGGATATGCGTTCATATTATTGTCTCTGCCAGAGAGTATGTTTTGCACCCTGTCCGTCCGTCCGTGTGGGTGTCCGTCCGTCTGTCTGTGACCAGCTAATCTCCAGGACCGTTGGCATGATCGCAGCGAAACACATGGGCCTGTTATAGCGCCACCAGGAGGCCGCTTTTTGCAAAACAATTTTTTTGACAGTACTCCTACAGATTTTGTCCAAACGTCACGTTAATCTGTACACAGTATATAGTCATTAAACAAAACGTGTCTTTCAGATTTTCACTATCATCAGTGTTTCCTTAATTCATGTTTTTTGTTTACACATGATTTTTTTCTATTGATATATTGCATTCATGTTCATGGGTATTTTCAGACATTTAACCACCTGTGAGGGGTTGTGAGCTTGTAGATCGTCTATTTTCAAATAGATGATGTATATAGGGTTTATAGTGGCTAGCTGATTTTTATACTATATAAAATCTGAGAATCACTATGCTATTGTATAGTGTGATTACAGCTTTACTAAAGGAAAGCTGTGTGGGTAAAGCCAGGTTATTCATATCTTTTCATACATTTTCATGCAAGTAAGGGCATGGTGTGAACATGGCAAAAAAGCACTGGTAGTAGGTACTCCTGGTTTCTGCTGGGAACAGGGTTCGAGTCCCTGCAGCGCTGTGCTTACTGTTTCACCGTTGTCCTGTTATATGTTTACATAAAATGTTAGCACTCAATTCATAGACCTGAATGCACTTTTAATTATAGTACATCAAGCAGGTAGCCCTGTGATTACATCTTTATAGCACATGGTTGCATTACAGTGCAACCACAATGTGATTACGTTCTTATTCACAATGCAACGTTTTTGTACTCCAATGTCATGGTGTATTAGTCAGCATAGTGGATTAATATTTCGATCGATCTGGGATGTTAAAGTTGTGCAAAACTGTGTCAATGAATTGCCTCTTCAGCTAGATCAAACGGCAGTCACTTATAACGGTTGAGACTCCTAGAACATTAAGACGTGTTGACATGGATAGCTTTGTGTCTAATAACATCTCTGTGTTAATGAATGGGGTATGAGCATTATGTCATACAGTGCAGATTGTAGATCGGACCATGTCGTACAGTACATGGTCTACAGACCATGTACTGTAGACCATGTCGGTCTACAGTACAACAAACTATTAAGATGTTTGTGATTACAACATGTACTGCTTGGTGTTATGTTTAAAGTAAAGTAGGCCTTGCACAAGCCCGGGATCGAACCCAGGACCTTTTGACCATGTCATGTGTAAATGACATGCAAATGGTCCAAACAGGGACACACCCTAATGCTAATCTGATCCCTCCCACATTGACTGGAGAAACCTCAGCCATTCGCTGGCCTCACAGAATGCACTACGGTACGGCTCATCCCCCTACCCTAGGAGACACGGGGAGAACATGCAAACTCCACACAGAGTAGGCCCTTTCGCCAACCCCACCAAGTGTGGGGTGACGCTAATGACGCGGAGGAGAAGACACGCCCACAGCGTCCCCGGCGGGAATCGAACCCAAGACCTTCTAGCTGTGAGGCGACAGCGCTACCGACTGCGCCACCGTGCCCCACGTGAGTTTTCGTTATTGATTAGTTTAGTTTGTTACTTTGTTTTGGTAGTTTATTGGAGTCTGGTGAGACGACGAGCACATGTGTTTGGCTCAACAGACTCCCAACTTTTTGAGTTTGGCCAGCCCATCACTTTACTTTGTTAGGATTTCAGTTAGGTTTTTGTTGCAAGTCATGAGTCTTCCTAGTATTATACAACACAGTATTTAATGGTGCATAAAAGATTACACACTTGCTGTTATATGCTGTATGGTAAAATAAACTTCCACCCAAGTGTGAAAAAAACTGACTATTTCCTTTATTATGTTTGGGTCCCTTGTGTGAACGAGCCAACGTTAAAGGGGCCGTAACATAATTGGGGGCATAATAGGGCCCCTAACCCTAACCCTAACCCTAACCCTAACCCTAAATCAAGTGTGAACAATGAATGGTTGTTGAATAAATATATAAATACACATTTGAAGAAACACATTAGAGAATCAGACCCCAAAATTCAACCATTCTAGTTCATTTTCAGTCCAGTAACATTGAATCATAAATACATCTGTCTCATGTCACGTGTCCTTTGGACAATATGATTAGTTTATTAATTACTGAAAATAAAGGTTATTAAAGGAGAATTCCGGTCATTTTAAGTGTTATGTTTGATGTGTGTCAAATCACTTACCAACGTAGAAATGAAAATCGCGTTACTCGACAGATCCCCCTGTCAACCCCCACCGTTGCCATGATACTCCTATCGTGGATAGCCCAAATTCGCCTATTTTAACAAATGTAAAGTCTGTTTTTTTCTCCTAGTACTCATTGTGGAGTCCCATGATAACGTAACAGGCGCTAAAACTCCCGACAAGCTAACGGCTAATAACAGAACGAGCTAACGCTGGGGCTGCTTATCTCTCTGCATGGCAGCCCCAGGTTGCCAGGTCGGGAGAGAAACCAGCAACCAGCATTAGCTCGTTCTGTTATTAGCCGTTAGCTTGTCGGGAGTTTTAGCGCCTGTTACATTATCATGGGACTCAACAATGAGTACTAGAAGCAAAAAAACAGACTTTGCATTTGTTAAAATAGGCGAATTTGGGCTATCCACGATAGGAGTATCATGCCAACGGTGGGGGTTGACAGGGGGATCTGTCAAGTAACGTGATTTTCATTTCTACGTTGGTAAGTGATTTGACACACATCAAACATAACACTTAAAATGACCGGAATTCTCCTTTAACACTGTCATAACCAGTTCATACTACAAAACTAAATCAAAGGACCACTTCACCCATTTCCACCATATATTCATATAACTGGTCCTCACTAATGATCATTATAATATTATATTATATATTATCTTCATATAACTGGTCCTCACTAATGATCATTATAATATTATATTATATATTATCTTCATATAACTGGTCCTCACTAATGATCATTATAACATGTTATCATTTCTGTGTCTCAGAGGAGGGCTGTGGACAGTTCAGACACCTGCCTACCAGTGACATCATCAGTAGGCACATTTGGTCATTTTCACGCTCTGCGGACGCGACACCGCAGCAATGGCCGCCTACAGGCAGCTACAGGCAGCGCGTCTGTGGATTCGTCTAAATTCAATCATACACTCTATAGACAGGTTTCCTGTTAGTAAACATTGAGAGGAATATGACCGCGCAGCTGCGGGGGGAAGCCTATGGGTGCGTTTGGAAATTACGCACCGGAGAACACTCGCCTATTAGTTTGTATTGGCCAGTGCGCTCACTGCCGCTCAGGGCTGTATTTTCGAACGCGCCTTCCACCCCCAGGCATGCGCAGATTGCGCATTCTGCTCTGTGATGACGTCGCTCGGAAACCCGTCTATGTGGAATCCACACACACTTCTATTCAAACATCTCTTATATGAACTCTCTACTCTAATATACTAAGTATAAAACACTTCAACGTCCACAGGGAACATTTCAGAAGTGCAGCGATCGAGGTGCAGAAACGTCTTTCTATACTGAGTTTGGTTTTGATGACGAACATTAATTAACACATTAACCGCCAAGACCGTAGTCCTACGGTCCATCAAATCCAACTGTTAAGCGCCGAGACCGTAGTCCTACGGTCCAAGGTCTTTTTAATGGTTTACATTAGATTAACCCCTCAGGCACATTGTGGGTTAATCTCTTTCATGAAAATGATGTAGAAGTTGAAAAAAAAAAAAAATCTGAACATGTGATCACACAAAACATCTTTTACAAAGCACTAAAGCAGTGATCAGGGGTCCCAAACATAAAGTTTAATCCGAGCGATCACTCTCTCTCTCTCTCCCTCAGCTGCGCTGCAGTAATCAACAAAGCAGCATGGCAGGTTCGTTGGGGAAGGGTGTGCACATCACATGCCGAGCGCGCGCATGCATGCACCCTGACAGCCTGTAATCACTGAGAGTAGCAGCAGCCGGCAGACGGCTCTATGGGGGAAGGGAGGGTGTGCACGTCAATGCTCGCACTCGTAATGTGCACCCGCAGCACGCAACCTGTCCCACACACAGGGACAGATCATAACACAAACACACAGCATGTTACCCCTTTGATAAACTGACTGATCGCGCCGCCAATATTGTTGTTTTGTAAATAAAAAAGAAAAACTCATCTGGATCCAGGTTATTGTGACCTCAGATCAAAGCCACGGTGGAAAAATAACAGGTGTCCTGAGATCGGAAACCTACAAAAGGGCTGCTGCGCGCACCCCTCGTTCTGTGCATTTTCAAAAAGTTTAGTCAAGAGCCGGTCGTCATTGAGAGAGAGAGATATAGATAGATTGATAGTTTGATAGTAGTAGTAGTAGTAGTAGTAGTAGTAGTAGTAGTAGTAGCAGCAGTAGCAGTAGTAGTAGTAGTAGTAGTAGTAGTAGTAGTAGTAGTATCAGTAGCAGTATAGTAGTAGTATTAGTAGCAGTAGCAGTATAGTAGTAGTATCAGTAGCAGTATAGTAGTAGTATTAGTAGCAGTAGTTGAGAGAGTTGTGAGTGAACGAGAGATACGAGTGTGAGATACGTAAGTTATATTGAACGAGAGATACGAGTGTGAGATACGTAAGTTATATTGAACGAGAGATACGAGTGTGAGATACGTGAGTGAACGAGTGAATTGTATGTGAGTTTGTGTGGGAGAGTTATATTGAGTGAAAGAGTGAATTGTCTGTACGTGAGTTTGTGTGTGTGAGTTGATATTTTGAGTGTAGTAAGTGTGAGTGATATATATATAAATCCTACTGAGTTTTATATATATATATATATTATAGATAGAGAGGGCGTGGAGGTAAGTTATAGAGTGCAGTAATAGGAGTATTTATAGGAGAGGTGATCGGCGTTATAGGGAGAGAATAGGAGAAAATAGGTGGTAATAGAGAGGAGATAAAGTTTATATTTTAGATATAGTGTACTGTGAGAGAGTAGCTATGGTAGGGAAAAAGTGCTCACGTAAGCGCAAGAACACCCCCGGACCTGGTGCAGCAGCCTCCCTGGAACAAGCTCCGGTGGTTTGTCCTCCTCCTGTGGACCTCCACCCAGGGCCGAGTGTCGGCACCCAGGACCGCGAGGACCTGCCCGCCGGCCGTAGGAGCACCCGTGTCCTTCGTCCACGGATCTCCGTCCCAAGTCCTCCTGCGAGCCCTGACCGTGCCCGGCCCGGCGGCAGTGTTACGGGGAGCGAGTTGGGGTCAGGAGCGGAGGACAGTGACTGCAGTAGTGGAGCCTCTGAGGGGCCACAGTCCTTTTTTATCGTTTTATGTGTTACAAGTTGATTTGATCGAGTTGTATTCGTTACTAGTTCATCTGACCGTGCGTTTAGTTGATTCAATGCAGAAAAGTAAACTATCGTCGTTGCCAGCGTTGCCAGGTTTGCTAAGCCATGGTTCACATGACGCTTGTATCTGTTTCAGGGCTAGGTCTGTTAAGCCACACTGGACTTGTTTTTCTATAAATCTGCTTGGAAATGATGGTTGCTGTGGTTGTGATCTTGTAGATGGACTATTTTCACCTTTTTTTAGATATGTTTGAAGTGCCCATGTGGCCTATAGACGAATCCAGAGACGCGCTGCCTATAGGCGGCCATTGCTGCGGTGTCGCGTCCGCGGAGCGTTGACCGCAGCAATGGCTGCGCGCAGGGCAGCGCTCCGTGGATTCGTGTATACTCGGCTATTCGCTTCTTGTGGGCTCGTTTTCATAGACCTGGTTGCTTATTACTTTCGCACGATCTGGCAACATAGCCGACAGGCTGTGGCCCGTCTTGAGTTACTGTATGTGGGTGCGGTTCTCAACCTATGGTTCGTGGCCACAACGGAGCGAGCCTCGCACAACGCCAACTGAATAAAATGAACAGATCTACAAGCTCAAAGAGCTTGTAGATCAAGATCTTGATCTACAAGCTCTTTGAGCTTGATCTACAAGCGAACCGCAGCCACATACAGTAACTCAAGACGGGCCACAGCCTGTCGGCTATGTTGCCAGATCGTGGGAAAGTAATAAGCAACCAGGTCTATTAGTAAGGGCATTTTGTCTGATATTTGGCAAATCTGGGAACTAAATCGTTACCAAGAAATGTCTTCACCAATGTGTTTCTAAAGGTGTCTACTAACATGTACTAAAAGTTTGAAATTCAACTCCTGGGGGAAACCTTTCAAAAAACTGCTCAAAGTCGGGGTACCAATAACCGATTTTCGAAAAATCGAAAGTGCTTAAATTGGACTTGAGTAACCTGTGAGGGGTCAAACTAGGGATTTTTCATGATTCTGAGCTGATTGCAAGCAATTCTTTTTCACCAAGACCACTCCCTAGTGAAAAAAACTTTTCCTGACCATCGTTCACCCCGCCCTTCCCCCCCAATGCCCCCTACTCACACATACGGTTGCATGTGGCCAGAGTAATTGGGCTGGACCAAGTCAGAAGGGCAGAGGGGGGTTGTATTGTGTAATTGGACTTGCTATGGATATTGTGTAATGTAGTATGAGACTCATTGGTGTAGTTCATAGAGTTCTAATGGATGTCATGAGAGTTAATGTTATCTGTATTTATGTATGTGTATTATTCAGTAATCTACCCCTTCACATGGTTGAGTCCAACTAATTGCCTCCAGCTGAGTATAAAAGGCTGTCAGCCACAAACACACTCAGTTGGTGGTAGGAGGAGCTGGACACCACTATGTCACCTGTGTGGAGAGCTGCCTGTGTTAATGTAATTTTGTATTGTCGGTGAAACAAGCAGAATAAATACACCTTTTTGGTTGCACCCTATCAAGGCCTCAGTACTAACTCCAACCGCAAGTCGGGCATCTTCACAATTGGTGTCAGAAGTGGGATCCACGTCACAGTACAGAGGCCAGATCAAGTGGTGTCATGAAGGAAGGTCGGCAGGAGCCACCAGAGAAGGAAGCAACCAGAGACCAGCAGAAAGATGGGAAGGCATCAGGTCCGAAGCAACAACGCAGAAGAGAGGGCCTGCGACAACACCTCCAGCAGCTCCACATGTGGGTCGGCGACATGGGAGGCGGCTCGCAACGTGAGCAGGAGCAGCGTCGAGGAGGAGATGAGGAGACCATGGTGGGGAGTGGTGCCAGACTCCAGAGGGAGCCAGTCCGAGCCACCTTTTCACCGGGAACCCAGGCTGCCACTATCTCCACATGAGGACACTGACGAGTTGGTGAGCGCCTTTGAGCCAGTTGCCATGTATGGTATGCCGTCATCACAGATGGGGGGGCAGTTGCCTTGTTCCCCTGCTCACCGGTAGCACAGAGTGCTGAAGATTTTAATGGACATGAAGGCCTGAACTACAAGTAAATGAACTACAAGCAAATGAACTACAACAAAGTGATGAGAACTACAATGTGCGAAGAGTCCCCCATAGCTTTGAGGAGGGGGGTAATTATTCATATTTATATGAGTGCCCTCCTCTATTGGCCTGAGGGGAGGAATGGTGTGACTGTGAGTGTCCCTGAGCCTGTTCCAAGTACCCGGAGGATTGAGGGGCTTGGAGAGGAGGGAGGTAATGTAACAGAGAGGACCTCTGTTACAAATGTTGCACATATATGATAACCCAGAGTTTACTTAATTGCACAGCATATTGGCACTTTAGTAATTTGCACAGCGTAGTTTGCACAGTCATTATTTTATTGTTGAATACATTGATTTGTTCCCTGATGACTGAGATGGCCACTCAGCCAACGAGTTCCACCTGGGGAGACTAAAGTGTGACAATCATGATGGGCAGGTGTAATGTGTGTAATAAGTGCAATGGAGACTAGGTGCAATATGGTTGAGGTGCAATGTAAGTTTTATTGTTGAGGTCTGATTGAATACCTAACAATTGTGTGTGTCAGCATGATTGGGCTGGACCATATTAGGATAGCTGGGGGGGGTTATGATGTGCTGGTGTGAATGAAATGATGTTGTAGTGAGAAGAAGGAAGTATTGAATAACCTGTGTAGTTAATGAGACTTGTAATACTTGTGTTTTAAGGCTATTTATGTACATGTATTTATGTTTAGCTAGATATTTATAATGTCTTAGAACACCCCTGTGAATGCTGCAGTAATGGTATAGTCCAGACTGATTAGCTTCAGCTGGGTATAAAAGGCAGCTGCCATTTCACCAGAGGAGGGCAGACTGTGAGAAGCTACACACCACCAGGATTGAGTGATTCAGCTAAATGTCTTGGTATGTTTTAATCTCTGTGGTGAAATAAATACACCTTCGGGTTACACCCTACAAGTGCCTCTGTACATCCTTCCAGCCACTAAGACGGTCCTCTTCACAATTGGTACTTGGAACAGGCTCAGGGACACTCACACCATTCCTCCCCTCAGGCCAATAGAGGAGGGCACTCATATAAATATGAATAATTACCCCCCTCCTCAAAGCTATGGGGGACTCTTCGCACATTGTAGTTCATCACTTCGTTGTAGTTCATTTGCTTGTAGTTCATTTACTTGTAGTTCAGGCATTCATGTCCATTAAAATCTTCAGCACTTTATGCTACCGGTGAGCAGGGGAACAAGGCAACTGCCCCCTCATCTCTGATGACGGCATACCATACATGGCAACTTGCTCAAAGGCGCTCACCAACTGGTCAGTGTCCTCATGTGGAGATAGTGGCAGCCTGGGTTCCCGGTGAAAAGGTGGCTCCCTCGGGGGTCTGGCACCACTGCCCACCTTGGTCTCCTCATCTCCTCCTCGACACTGCTCCCCCTCCTGCTCACGTTCCGAGCCGCCTCCCATGTCGCCGACCCGCAGGTGGAGTTGCTGGAGCTGATGCTGCATGCCCTCTTCTGCGTCGCTGCTTCCGACAAGATGCCTTCCCATCCTTCTGCTGGTCTCTGGCTGCTTCCTTCTCTGGTGGCTCCTGCCGACCTCCTTCATTACCCCCACTTGATCTGGCCTCTGTACTATGACGTGGATCCCGCTTCTGACACCAATTGTGAAGATATCAACCGGAGATGCAGCTGCAAGAAGAATGGCGTCAAGTGCATCTCAGCTTGTGGAGTCTGTAAAGGCATTACCTGCAAGAATGCCCTTCATGATGGTTTTGATGAATACTCAGACATTGACTGCTAAAGCATTTGAGAGGGTGGATTAGCATTTGCTCGGATAATTGTGCAACTAATTGAAATAAATGCAACTTGTAATGTAAATTCATGTAAATGAAAAGTGGGCGTGTCAATTTTTTCCACTAAGGAGTGGTTGTAGTGAAAAATAAATGCTAGCAATCAACTCAGAATAATGAAAAACCATTAGTTTGACCCCTCACAAGTTACTTAAGTCCAATTTAAGTACTTTCGATTTTTCGAAAATCGGTTATTGGTACCCCGACTTTGAGCAGTTTTTTGAAAGGTTTCCCCCAGGAGTTGAATTTCAAACTTTTAGTACATGTTATTAGACACCTTTAGAAACACATTGGTGAAGAAATGTCTTGGTAACGATTTAGTTCCCAGATTTTCAGATGTTTACCTTACTATATGAAAACGAGCCCACAAGAAGCGAATAGCCGAGTATAGGCCACATGGGCACTTCAAACATATCTAAAAAAAGGTGAAAATAGTCCATCTACAAGATCACAACCACAATTACCATCATACAGCTTCGAGCTTGTAGATCTGCTATTTTTACACAATAAAAAAAATCAATAGAGCCTAAACATAATCATCTCATAAGATAGATGCATTATATATATGTGTGTGTGTGTGTGTGTGTGTGTGTGTGTGTGTGTGTGTGTGTGTGTGTGTGTGTGTGTGTGTGTGTGTGTGTGTGTGTGTGTGTGTGTATATATATATATATATATATATATATATATATATATATATATATATATATATATATATGCATGCATCTATCTTATGAGATGATTATGTTTAGATGCATTATGTGTGTGTGTGTGTGTGTGTGTGTGTGTGTGTGTGTGTGTGTGTGTGTGTGTGTGTATATGTATATATATATATATATATATATATATTGTACCAAGTACAAATTTGGTAAATGGACTCAGACCACCAATAGGGACGAACTGAAATGAGTGAAGCCCCGCCCCAAAGGCACCGCTTCCTTCACACAGGGTGTGATTTTTCTGACCTGAACTGAAGCCTTTGATGTCGATCAGGCATGTCTATTTGATCTCATATGTTCCTTTTGTCAGTCGCTCTGTCTGGATAATGTTTGCTAAATGCATAATATTCACCAAAGTATTTGAAATTGTATTCTAGATTCTGACGCTGAGGAGGAGGTACTGGTGGGTGCCCTGGAACTGGTGGGTGCCATGGATGCAGATGATGATGATGATGACGGTAGTAGGGGTGAGTGAATTGTCAATTATAGCACAGGAATGAAAAAATGCTAAAACCAGGGTAATGGTAAATGTATTCTCTCATATTTATTTATTCAGTGTATATATGCATGTGGTCTGTGGATGATAAATGCTTTGCTAAAGATGGACATAATATCTAAAAAAAAGTATATGTTATGTTACACAGGGTCGCATGCTAGTGGTGAGGAGGAGGTGGAGGAGGGAGCAGTTGGTGGAGCGGTTGGTGGAGCTGGTCGTGGAGTTAAGAATTATTATCGTGTGTGTGTGTGTGTGTGTGTGTGTGTGTGTGTGTGTGTGTGTGTGTGTGTGTGTGTGTGTCAAAGAAAAAAGTATTTTATGGTAATGATCTATTTCTATAATTCACAGGTGGTGCCAAGGGCAAGAAGGACAAGGGTCCTCCTCCTGTGTGGCATTCCACAGGATGGTGTCCTCGGGACATCCCCTTCACAGCTGGGACTCCGGGTCCTCAGAACGCCGCTGCTGCTCTGCAGTCTGATGAGCCCGTGGACTTCTTTGAGCTGCTGGTGTCGGATGAGTTGTTGGAGGAAATCTGCACTCAAACCAACCTCTATGCCTCACAGCAGCCGCCCAATGACAAGCGGTATGCCAGATCAAAGAAGTGGGTACCGGTGGATCTAAACGAGCTCAAGCGCTTCCTGGGGCTCCTTCTTCTCACAGGAATCAACCAAAAGCCTGAGCTCGAAATGTACTGGTCCACTGATGAGTACATCGAGGCCACCGTCTTCCGGAAAGTCATGCCGAGGAACAGGTTCCAGGCCATTTTGAGCAACCTCCACTTCGTTGACAACACCATCCCCCGCCCTGTACCAAAAAAGCCCGAAGACGGGGACAAACTCTGGAGAGTCCGCCCAGTGCTGCAGTCCTTGCTGGCCAATTTCCAGGAGATGTACCTGCCGAGCGTGGACATCAGTCTTGATGAGGGAATGCTGTTGTGGCGGGGACGCCTGGAGTTCAAGGTCTATGCCCCACAGAAGCCGATCAAGTACGGCATCAGGTCGTACATTTTGTGTGATTCAGCAACAGGCTACCTCCACAACATGCTGCCATACTGTAAGCGGAAGCAGACACTACCTGCCACCATAACACAACTCTTAGGCAGCTTAGCCGGATGTGGATATAGGCTCTATATGGACAACCTGTACAACTCGGTGGGGACGGCCATTATGCTCCTGGACAAGAAAAAGACATACGTCTGCGGGACCCTTCGTAAGCAGCGAGGACAGCCAGCAGCCATCGCAGATGTTACCCCTGCAAAGCTGCCACTGGGGTCCACCATCTCTCGCCACTCTAGGGACGTGATGGTACTGGCATGGCGAGCCAAGAAAACAAAAATCGTCACGATGATCTCCACCTTGCACCCTGATGGCATGCTGCCCGTGTCCAGGAAGGAGAAACGTAACAGGAAGAGGGTGGTCGAAGAGAAGCCTGTGTGTGTTGTAGAGTACAACACACACATGAACGGGGTCGACAAGCTGGACCAGAACCTCAGCTATTACATGTGTACCAGGAAAACGAGGAAGTGGACAAAAACATTCTTCTTTTATATGCTCCAGATTGCCCAGTTCAACGCCTATGTGATCTACAAGGCCAGGCACCCAGCTGGCAGAATTCACAACTTCTTCTCGTTCATCATAGCAGTAGTGAAGTCCTGGACCACCCGCGGGAACATTGGGGGAGTGGCCCCTCCTCAGGAGGGTAGGAATGAGGCCCCGCCTCCTGAGGAGGGGTCCGAGGAAGAGGATGAAGACCTTCCTCAGGGGGATGGGATTGAGGCCCCACTCCCTGAGCAGGAAGACGGCGCCGCCCGTCCTCAGGAGGGTAGGAGTGAGGCCCCGCCTCCTGGGGATCGCCCCGGAGCCGCCCGTCGTCAGGAGGGTAGGAGTGAGGCCCCGCCTCCTGGGGATCGCCCCGGAGCCGCCCGTCGTCAGGAGGGTAGGAGTGAGGCCCCGCCTCCTGGGGATGCCCCACGTGTTAGACACCCATTGCCACCAATCGTTGACCCCGAGTCCAGGCTGAATGACAGACTAGATCACGAACTGATCAATTTCCCCAAAGCAAGTTCTTCTAAGAAGTACCCACAAAGGCGTTGTAGGGTTTGTTCCCGATCGAAGCTACCGACAAAGAAGAAGGGCGGGAAAAACGTCCGGCGCGACACAAGTCCTGTCGTGTGCCCTTGCACCACGAATGTACACATCGGTACCACACTGTAAAAGACTACTATAGTGGCCTCGAGAGCCGGGTGAAGGGTAGACGCACGCTGATCCGCTCAGGGTGCTGCAAAAAAAAACAACTTTATTTTTGTTTATTTATTTGCACTGATTGCACTCAATTTATTGATTTGAATGATTAGTATTTATTATTATTTGATGTAGTTACATTTAGTTTGAAATGACTTTGAAAGCACTTTGTGAAGCAGCTGCTACTATGTTGTTCAACCTACCAACCTCAACCTGCCTATTCATACTGCTTCATGCCAGGCAGATATTTTACTTTTATTTATTTATTTTGCTCTAATAGCACCAATTTGTTGTTGTACTCCCTAGAGATTCATGTCATAAATGGCATAAGAGAAAAAAAGGCAAGCTTGTAGATCTGCTATGAATGTAGTATTGAGATTTTGAATTGTGTGGGCAAAAAGTTTGGAAAATGACGCTCTCGATGAATATATTGATGTTGCACATCAACTTTGAATTATTATTATTTATTATTTGAAAAAAAAAAATGAAAAAAAAATATTGTGAAAAATGTTGTTTGAATTGAGCACTTTGGAGCGAAACAGAGCAATAAATGTACAATCAAAAGCAGTTTTTTATTTATTTTTATAAACAAGTATTGTTTACATGACTGATGTCAATGAAGGTGCAAAATAAATTTGAAACACTTTTGAAATCAAGTTATGCCTCTAAATGTGTGTAATTAGTCCTTGGGCCAAACCCCAAAATCTCACATATCGCTACCACCTGGGATGGCAAATTCTAGTTGGGATTTTTTTATTCCTATACATCCCTAGATATTATTTTTGTATGATAGACCTTCCTGAGGCCCAGCTAAATTGGGGTTATCAGCTGCTAAAGTTACCACCCCCCATTGAAAAATGGCATTTTAGACACATGTGCATATCTTGGTATTGGCTCACGTTCAGGGCATATTACAATGTTTTATATTTTATGTTTGGTATCATTTTTAAGGGGACACTTTGAGCTTTCATTTGAGCCCTTTGGTGACTATGTATGATAAGTACAGTGGTCACTGGAGCTCTTCAAACCTTTAATAACCTTTTTTTTCTCACAATTTCCGCCTAAACCATATATTTTCTATTAGTTCTGTGGCATCAAGAAACATCAGAGACACAAAACACAACAACTGGAATACTGACATGACCCTAAGGATTCAGGAAATGTATAATTTACCCATAGTATTTCATTCTGGGGTGGTCATTTTCAGCCTCATCTTAAACAAGCACTTTTTATGAGAAATAGACCGGTCAATAGGCATATAAGAAAGAGTACCACTAAACCTCCCTACACATTGATACAAAAGGGTTTTCAATTGATTCTGGTACCTTTAGGCATGCTTGAGAACATCCCAAATATCCAGGAAAATATACTTAGCAGAAAGGCATAATTTTCAAGATGCCATCCAAGATGGTCATGCAGTTCTGGGCAAGAACCATGCAGTGTTTTGCATGCAGTACAAATATGTAATTTCTGCCTATTGTAAAAAGGAGACCACTTCTAGGAGAGGAGACTGCATCTATAGCTGTATGAGACCACTGTACTGTATCTAGAAACCACTGTACTGTATCTAGACCACCACACTGTATCTATTGCTATCTGAGACCACTTTACTGTATCTAGAGACCACTGTATTGTGTATATATACCACTGTACTGCATCTATAGCTATATGAGACCACTGTATTGCATCTAGACCACTGTGCTACATCTATATCCCACTGTACTGAATCTATAACCCACTGTACTGCATATATAGACCATTGTACTGCATCTAAAGACCACTGTACTGCATCTATAGACTAGCTACTGTATCTATAGACTGCTGTACTGTATCGATAGACCACTGTAGTGCATCTGTAGACCCCTGTCGTGATCTGTAGACCCCTCTAGTGTGTCTGTAGACCCCTCTAGTATGTCTGTAGACTACTGTCGTGATCTGTAGACATCTCTGGACACCGATACTGCATCTGTAGACCCCTCTACTGCATCTGTAGACCCCTATACTGCATCTGTAGACTCCTATACTGCATCTGTATATCACTCTAGTGCATCTGTAGACCCCTCTACTGCATCTGTAGACCACTCTAGTGCATCTGTAGACCACTATACTGCATCTGTAGACCCCTCTACTGCATATGTAGACCACTCTAGTGCATCTGTAGACCACTCTACTGCATCTGTAGACCACTCTAGTGCATCTGTAGACCACTATACTGCATCTGTAGACCACTCTAGTGCATCTGTACACCCCTCTACTGCATCTGTAGACCACTCTAGTGCATCTGTAGACCCCTCTACTGCATCTGTAGACCACTCTAGTGCATCTGTAGACCACTATACTGCATCTGTAGACCACTCTAGTGCATCTGTAGACCGGTCTACTGCATCTGTAGACCACTCTAGTGCATCTGTAGACCACTCTACTGCATCTGTAGACCACTCTACTGCATCTGTAGACCACTCTAGTGCATCTGTAGACCCCTCTACTGCATCTGTAGACCACTCTAGTGCATCTGTAGACCCCTCTACTGCATCTGTAGACCACTATACTGCATCTGTATATCACTCTAGTGCATCTGTAGACCACTCTAGTGCATCTGTAGACCCCTATACTGCATCTGTATATCACTCTAGTGCATCTGTAGACCCCTCTACTGCATCTGTAGACCCATATACTGCATCTGTAGACCACTCGACTGCATCTGTAGACCCCTCTACTGCATCTGTAGACCACTCTAGTGCATCTGTAGACCCCTCTACTGCATCTGTAGACCACTGTAGTGCATCTGTAGACCCCTATACTGCATCTGTAGACCCCTATACTGCATCTGTATATCACTCTAGTGCATCTGTAGACCCCTCTACTGCATCTGTAGACCCCTCTACTGCATCTGTAGACCCCTATACTGCATCTGTAGACCACTCTACCGCATCTGTAGACCCCTATACTGCATCTGTAGACCACTCTAGTGCATCTGTAGACCACTCTAGTGCATCTGTAGACCCCTATACTGCATATGTAGACCCCTCTACCGCATCTGTAGACCCCTCTACTGCATCTGTAGACCCCTATACTGCATCTGTAGACCACTCTACTGCATCTGTAGATCACTCTAGTGCATCTGTAGATCACTGTACTGCATCTACCGAGCCTTTGTGGCGACATAGTCATGTTAAATGTGCTTTATATATACATGTTTAAAGCTGTGTTGAGTTGAGATGCAGTATAGTGGTCTATAGATACAGTACAGTGGTCAATGTATGTGGTCTATAGATGCAGTACAATGGTCTATACATGCAGTACAGTAGTTTATAGATTCAGTACAGTGGGATTGGATGCAGCACAGTGGTTTATAGATTCAGTACAGTGGGATATAGATGCAGCACAGTGGGATATAGATGCAGCACAGTGGTCTAGATGCAATACAGTGGTCTCATATATGCAGTACAGTGGTCTCATGTAGCAATAGATGCAGTACAGTGGTATATATACACAATACAGTGGTCTCTAGATACAGTAAAGTGGTCTCATATAGCAATAGATACAGTGCGGTGGTATATATACAATACAGTGGTCTCTAGATACATTAAAGTGGTCTCATATAGCAATAGATACAGTGGGGTGGTCTAGATACAGTACAGTGGTTTCTAGATACAGTACAGTGGTCTCATACAGCTATAGATGCAGTCTCCTCCTAGAAGTGGTCTCCTTTTTACAATAGGCAGAAATTACATATTTGTACTTCATGCAAAACACTGCATGGTTCTTGCCCAGAACTGCATGAGATAGGCATACATTTGGCATGTCTGTACAGGAGAGGCTTGTAGGTATCCATGTAACCCATTTTCATTCACATATATTGAGGTGACAGCTCAAGGGACCATTTGGAAAATGGTGATGGTTGTTTTTCCCTAGCCAAAATGTTGTCTTAACTTTGAATCATTAGGTATTTAGCCCCCTTCCCGACAAGGTAGCATGACAAGGTTTACCCAGGGGGCAAAGGGGGGTGTGCTGCATTTGCCCTGCCATCAAAGGTTGGCCACCAGAAATAATATCTATGACCCAGTAGGATCACAACCTATATGGACAACCCGGTAAATTTTTTGCTGGAAATCCAATATGGCCGCCTCAATATTGGCCCCTATCAGAAAATAGCTTTGGCGATAACTTTTGAACCAGATGGGCTAGAAATGCAAACTTGGTGTCTATTTCATGGTTTCAGAGCATGAGAAACTCAATGGAATACTTATTTTTATGATTAGGTGTGTCTGGACCTTTACTTTGCATATTTCCAAGATGGACGCCACCCGAAAATGAGTTTTACTATGACCTTTACAGTGACAGCTAACTGTTATGGCAAAAGTCTGCTTTTTAAGCAATATGAACACATTTGGTCAGTTTGAGCTTTCATTTCTATGTTGTCAATATGGCTGCAGTCATAAATAATGTATGGTATTACATTTTTGCTCAGATTCTATCTATAGTTGTGGGGATGATTGCAGTGAAAAATCTTAGAAAAAGGCCACAATGTATCTTATGTATGATTTTAATAAACTAACTACAATAAAAAACAGACACATGCACACTCCAGGACTTGCCAAAAACTTCAACTTTAGGGCTATACAAATTAACATAGTGGTATGCATTCAAGTAACATAACAAAATATAGACTACTTAGTGACAAACAGAGTAAAAGCGGATTTGAGGTTGCCTACAAAAGGTTCATTTTGACCTCTATGGTGCTGTCTTGCCTGCTTCTAAAGCCAATGATACTATGGTACAATGCTATTCACCGTCACTGTTGTCACGTGTTGCACTGATCCTGCTGCATCGTGTCTCCAGTCCCTGGCAACGGCCTCCTAAGTAGCATGGAATTTCCTTCTTTGCACAGGAACAGTTTTTCTGGCAGCCTTTGATACAGCTGCATGATATTGCCTTGTTCATTGACACAGGCCAGGCTGGCTCGGTAGATGCAAGGGGGACTGCATTGCTATACAGGTGAGGTGTCCAGAGATGGCAGTCCTAGGAGAGCTGATTTTTCAGGAATCATTGAATGGGCAACCAACTGCAGTCCTCTGGGCAACCTTCCTGGAGATATCAGATATTCTCCAAAGGTTTATCTACTACGATCGGGAAGGTGACTGGACAGGACATCTCTGTGAATCAGCAAGAATGCTACCCTACCTCACTGCAGCAGGCCACTACAAGTACGGGCAGCAATCTTTACCTCTGTATTTGGCTGAGATGAAGAAACTACCAGAAACAGCTTCAGAGGTACATGAAGCACTGATGGCAGGTGTATTTGTTGGCAGACGAGCAGATGGCAGCCACAACAGTGTTGCTTTTGACATGCTACTGGAGCAGACCTATAATGCTGATGCCAAGGAAGCAAGCGGTCTGGATGGCATTACACTCAGCCCTGCTGCCCGGACAAAATGGGTCTACACAAAAACACTCACTGCAGCTGTCTCTGCAGAGCTCAAGTCTATGCTCCACCTCCACTCCTCCAACCCACACCATGAGTCTGGTCAGAGTCGTGTAACCCGGGATGCAGAGATGGTAGTCAAGGTCATGGCAGCAGTGGAGACTAACCCATTTACAGTGAGCACATCATCCATGATCAACGTATCTACAGGACAGTGTGCTGATTCCACAGTCAAGGACGACTTGATGAGTGTGAACAAACTGGGTCTGAAGGCACTGTGTGAATCACTGTCCAGTGATCAGAAGAAGACAAGCATAATGAAGCTTAACACTTTCCATACTCAAAACACAAAATCCAAAGAATCGAAGGGGAAAACCTCAGCACCTGGCAAGAGCAATGAAATTACTGCCCTCCTGCGCATGACCCAAATCATAGCCAGTGGTGGAGAACTCAACCTTGTTGACTTTATAGGCAACCACGAGTGGAGTGACTTCCCCCCCCTTCCCTCTTCCAGGAAGATGGCAGGATGAGAACAGGTACCAAGGCAAGCCTTGTGAAGGTCCTGAAAGAGGAGACCAAAGTTTGCTGCATCCCTGACCTGCCTACAGAAGACAGAAAAACAGCAGTAGTTATTGATGCCATGTATGCCATACGCCATTGGTCGTTCCTGAAAGGTGAAGCATTTGGAACAATCGCTGAACGATACCAACGTCTGCTGTTGAATGATGTGCCTGCTGGCACAGAGATCATTCACTTCTGTTGTGACCGGTACAGTGGACGTAGTCTTAAGACAGCTGAGCAAGAACACAGATATGCTCAACCAAAACCTTCCAAAGAATATGAAGTCAGTATGCATTACACAGCTCCAGATCCTCGGGAGTTTTTTGCTGTGTCAGCTAACAAGGCAAACCTATTGAGTTTCCTCTGTGACGAATGGTGTGAAAATGAGAAACTTAAGTCGGCCCTTGGTCCAACACATCTTTACCTGGGTGGGGGGTTTAAAGAAGAGACAATGAGTGTGGTGATCAAGGAGGGGTCTATTGAAGATGTCCCTGCACTAGAATCCACACAACAGGAGGCTGATACAAGAATAATACTCCACACCCTGTACAGTGTCCAGAATGACAAAGTTGACAGAGTTGTCATCCATGCCAATGACACAGACATCATCATCATGTGCCTTTACTATAAAGCAACCCATCTCAGATGCCTTCCAGAGCTGTGGGTGAGAACAGAGCAAAATTCATACCTTCCTATCCATCAAATGGTCTCAGCACTGGGGCTCGCACGGTGTCGTGCCCTGCCCTTTATCCATAGTTTAAGTGGCAGAGATACCACCAGCTATCCCTTCTTCACTGGGAAGAAGGCATGGTTCAAGGCCAGCATGTGTCTGGATCTCCCTGCACTTGAGGAGTTTGGTGAAAACTCTTCTGATTCCCTCTCAGATGACGTCATCAATCAAGCACAAGACCTCACAATTGCTGTATATACATCCAAAGCGGACCACCCGGAGGATTTTGACCTGAGTAAGCTTAGAGTGTACAAGTTCCTCAATAATAGATCAACCCTCTTAAAGCTGCTGCCCCCGACAGAGAATGCCTTTGACCTGCACCTGAGAAGAGCTGCTCTAGCAACCATAATAGATAAATATGCACACATCGCCAAGCCGGATATTCCCTCTTTCGCAGAGTATGGATGGTCTCTCAGTGCTAGCAATGCAGTCCCCCTTGCATCTACCGAGCCAGCCTGGGCTGTGTCAATGAACAAGGCAATATCATGCAGCTGTATCAAAGGCTGCCAGAAAAACTGTTCCTGTGCAAAGAAGGAAATTCCATGCTACTTTGGATGCCGTTGCCAGGGACTGGAGACACGATGCAGCAGGATCAGTGCAACACGTGACAACAGTGATGGTGAATAGCATTGTACCATAGTATCATTGGCTTTAGAAGCAGGCAAGACAGCACCATAGAGGTCAAAATGAACCTTTTGTAGGCAACCTCAAATCCGCTTTTACTCTGTTTGTCACTAAGTAGTCTATATTTTGTTATGTTACTTGAATGCATACCACTATGTTAATTTGTATAGCCCTAAAGTTGAAGTTTTTGGCAAGTCTTGGAGTGTGCATGTGTCTGTTTATATTATAGTTAGTTTATTAAAATGATACATAAGATACATTGTGGGCTTTTTCTCAGATTTTTCACTGCAATCATCCCCACAACTATAGATAGAATCTGAGCAAAAATGTAATACCATACATTATTTATGACTGCAGCCATATTGACAACATAGAAATGAAAGCTCAAACTGACCAAATGTGTTCATATTGCTTAAAAAGCAGACTTTTTGCCATAACAGTTAGCTGTCACTGTAAAAGTCATAGTAAAACTCATTTACGGGTGGCGTCCATCTTGGAAATATGCAAAGTAAAGGTCCAGACACACCTAATCATAAAAATAAGTATTCCATTGAGTTTCTCATGCTCTGAAACCATGAAATAGACACCAAGTTTGCATTTCTAGCCCATCTGGTTCAAAAGTTATCGCCAAAGCTATTTTCTGATAGGGGCCAATATTGAGGCGGCCATATTGGATTTCCAGCAAAGAATTGACCGGGTTGTCCATATAGGTTGTGATCCTACTGGGTCATAGATATTATTTCTGGTGGCCAACCTTTGATGGCAGGGCAAATGCAGGTTTCCAAAAAAAGGGGGGGTTTGCCCCCTGGGTAGTTGGTCCCATTGGAAACCTGAGGTTGTCTGGAATCAAATGTTATCTCTATCTTTGGGCTAAGTCTAAATTTGAGTGTTCCACAGTCTCCGAAAGACAGTCTCGCCGGCGTTCCAGCCAGCCATCCCGCAGGTCTCATAGGGTTAATAAAACATTGAAAAAAACACACTTGGGACCACTTTTTTCTTGGGATCATCAAAATCCCAATATTAGAGGTCCTATGGATGCCAAAAATCAAAACTAGAAAAAAAAATAAGCAGTCGCGCGTGGACCCCTCCTAGGGCCTCTACTACTTCAGCTTTGATTCCTGAAAAAACTGCTCCACCACCAAATAGGCCACACCCACTTCATCAACTACTTTAATTGGACACAGGTTTGTTTAATTTATAAAAAAAAAAAAGGAGCAGTGTGATGTCCAAAAAGTGTGTTATATAACTTTTAATATGTTGTTGGCTATGAATGAAAATCCGCCTATAGAGAAAAATAACATGTCAAAAAATATAAAAAGCTGCTCCTATGGAAAGTCTATCATATTTTTCTTTACTTATATTGGCCCAAAAAACTATTTAGTATAGGTAAGGTTTTGCCAACTTAGTGGTAGCGATATCTCGTCTGGCCCAAGGACTAAATTTACTAAAACGCTCATATCTCAGCTTCTGAAGAAAAAGGCCTCTTTTTGGTGAATACCAAGCTGTATTCAAACTCATCTAGCTAAAGGGGGTGCTCCTTCCATTCCGACATCTCACCACTCCGACTAGTGGCTTCCGCGTGCGGTTAAGGTTAGGGTTAGGGTTAGGTATAGGGTTCGTCAACGTCGGAAAGGCGACATGTCGGAAAGGAGAAATGCACCCAGCTAAAGAACGGAGCATGGTATCAACTCACTTTTTTTTCAGATGAAAGAAGAGATTCTAAGCTTCTTTTTTTTTAGATATTCTATTGTTTTCATAGTCCTAGTACAAAATGTTCTGTGGGCCCTCAAAAATGAGTCCGAATGGTCAAAAACCTTGACAGTGGGAGAGCCATTTCTAGAAAACCCCTTTGCAGTCAATGTGTTAACATGGTTCATTTGATGTCATCTTTATATAGTTTAGAGAAAACAGTGAGTAGATGCTAAATCAAATAATACATAAACAAACGATTCATTTATTTATTTAATGAATAAATTAATTAATACATATTTGAGGTTGTTCCCTTTAGAGGTCGCCACAGTGAATCATCTGCCTCCATCTCGTCCTGTCCTCTGCCTCCTCTTCTTTCACACCAACTAACTTCATGTCCTCTTTCACTCCATCCATAAATCTATGAAGACCTATTTCTATAGCTTATTCATATATATATATATATATATATATATATATATATATATATATATATATATATATATATATATATATATATATATATATATATATATAGTATTTTTTTAATGTCCAAATAAATGTATATATTTAATTACGGGTTTCGGGCTGGGGTGGGCCCAATTATGTATCGGGCGTTGGGTCGGGCTGGGCTGACATTCTGTCAGGCTGGGTTGAGCCGGGCTCAAATATCTAGGCCTGATTAAAACTCTAATGCAATGTCATGTTCTAGTGCTGTGTATATGCTATAGGAGGATTCACATACTTTAAGTGTGGAGGTCCAGGTTCATTACTGAAGGGTGGAGGGTCATCTTTAGACACACAGCTGGCTGTTGGAGGCTCTGGTCTGTGGATGTGCTGTTTGTCACTTCCCTCCTCCTCTCTCTCCACAGACTCACTCATCTTTGGTCTTTATTTAACCTGTCAAGTTTACAGGAAATACAAAAAAATAGAAAATAGGAAATTATGTATAAATGTGCAACACACACACACACACACACACACACACACACACACACACACACACACACACACACACACACACACACACACACACACACACACACACACACAGAGAGAGAGAGATGCATTATGAAAACATTACATTAAAGCACCTTGACAAACATGAAAACATCATTATGATTCTGATATGAATAGCATTAACCACATGAACCCCTACAGTATATGCCTATTCTGGGGGGAACATTCGCCAAAAAAGTGCATTTATGGACCGTTATGGTTATGATCGTATTAACTATCAGCTATAAGTGTATAGGGTTCCAGTTTCAATAATGTGTCTGCTCATTTCTTTGTGTCATCACTTCCAATTGCATTTGTTTATCCTGTATCCTGTGTGAGTTCTCTCTCCTGATTGGATAAACTCTGTATCCCAACCTGAAAATGCATGTTGTGTTTACTAAAGAGCTACCTTACATTAAATGGTGTCAAACCTAACCAAGTGGTCAGTCTACTTCTGAGACAATCACTTTAAAACTACAGCAGAGAAATCACACATCAGTGTAGTTTTACAGTTTGTCCAATAGATGGAGCACATGGACCACATTAAGGAGGATAGACGGCCTACAAACACAGTTAGACATTTATGTTAAGTACAGTTAAAACATGGATTGTGGTTGAAGTTGGCTGTGTGAAATGGAGTGTTTTCAGACCTGGGGAGGTGAGGCTGTTTTGTTCACATTATGAAACAAATGTGTGATCTTTCAAACTCTGATAACGTTTCCTTTTAGCACAATAACTCAGACTCTCTGACAGGCCAGTCCAGACATGTCATCAAACACAGTGAAGGAGAATGAATTAATGTTGGTATGTGAACTATTTATGTTTAATTAACCCTAACCTTAACCCTCACCCTAACCCTAACCTAACCTTTCATTATATGAAATACTTACAGACCACATCATCTGTTCTGTATGAAATATGGATTTAAAAACAATATAACCATTATGTCATTATCAGTTGATGATGTCATACATTCATACGATACAATGTAACAGCAACATGTAAAATGAACTGATCCCAGTCTAGTCTCTGTCACTCTGTTGTTGTATTGATTCTACAAGTAGGTCTAATAATACATGTTTAAATGTAAGTTACATTTATATGATTAAAAATAAAGTGATATTTATTAAAAAGGTTTGTTGAAAAGGCTATAGGCTGTTCTTTCTCATTTTATTATTTCATATTATTTGTGTCATCACTTCCTATTTCACTTGTTTATACTTTATCTTGTATGAGTTCTCTTTCCTGATTGGATAAAATCTGTATCCCAACCTGAACATGCATTGTATGTTTACTAAAGAGCTGGAGAGACATGGAGACTCCTGTTACTGATCAATTAAACACTCTATAACAATGATTAATGACAGATTATACAACAGGTAGTTCCGACCAAGCAATCTGATTGGTTGAAATAGCTTTCTAGCCGTGCTTCAAACCAGCATCATAGCACGGGCCTAATCACATTAATAAATCACTCCGCACTGCAGTCCAGTCCGCACCTGATTAGACCATATATGGCACAGCTGTGCTGTGAAGTCACGCTGTCCCACGGTAGGAAAACAAACAGACAGTAGCCTGACCCACCGCCGCCACCGGAGAACAAACAGCTATGCAAAATGGACTATGTTGTTAATTTGGTGGATTTACGGTTGATCAATGGTTAGAAGGTTATAAATATCCTCCTGTGTAAAGTAAAATTACTCCCATTTCGTTAAAGGTATACGCGGGAGTTCAGAGGTAAATAAACACCAGCAGTACTTTTCCCCGACCACCAGGGGGTGACGCAGGAGGGAGTTCCATAGCGAGGTACTTTTGAAGGGATTGGTGCCCGAAAACAGGTTGCTTTATTGGGATACAATATGCGGAAATTCCCGCCCTGCTGGTTCTCTGAATTTTTATTTTTAAATACGCTCTTTCATGATAAATTGACCACATATATGAAGTTAAACAACTAAATTCTATCCACACGCTATCTTAAAAGTAAATTCTGTGCCTCAAAAACGAAGTTTGAGAGCGTTTTAAAACCGAAAGTAAACGTTCATACGGACACGGACGCGCACGGACGCGCACATGCGTGCGTTAATTTACGTCCCGGACATAAACATAGAACACATAAACATTAGGGAAAATACGGATTTCAGAAGGAGGACTGTGTTTCAATGGAGGAAAGCACCCCAGCATCATTATATAGTGGCTGATAGAGGGGAAAAAATGCTAAATATATATATATATATATATATATATATATATATATATATATATATATATATATATATATTTTAAATTTAGGCTTAATGTTCCCTACAATACCTTTAACAGTCCAGTAGCGCGGCCAAAATAACTGATCTACAAGCTGACAACGCGTCGCGATGGCGACGCGTTGTGAACTTGTAGATCGGCTATTTTGGCCGCGTGACACGGTCGTACGACGGAGCATATAGCCTACTGGAATTCATTCCACTGCGCAAGCATTGATAGCTCAGCTGTGTTGATGAGACGGTGCCTCAAACTCAAAGCGCTGCTACAGGGACTATTTAATGTCTCTCAGTCAAAAACTCTTCTCTTTACAGGGAAACGGACAATAGCGAAACATTTTTATTATTAATTGCCCCACAATATGAATACATTTGGATGTGTTTTGTTGGTAACTGTTGTATAATCGCAATATTACACTCGAGGGTGTGCTTTACCTTACATTATTGGCACTTCAGTGATGCTCGCGGAACTCGGCTTCGCCTCGTTCCTGACCGCATCACTGGCGTGCCAATAATGACGGTAAAGCACCCCCTCTCGTGTAATATTGCTTAAATATAGAGCTACCACTTATTTAACAAAACAATATCATTACCCTACCTTTAAATGATCACAGTAATGTAATGTTTAATGTAGAACAATGTAGAAGATAGTTTTATATTCTTACTGAGTGGAAAATGCTGCATGGCTCTGAAACCCCTCAATAGAAACATCCTGAGAGAGAGAGAGAGAGAGAGAGAGAGAGAGAGAGAGAGAGAGAGAGAGAGAGAGAGAGAGAGAGAGAGAGATATGCATTAGGAAAACATTAGAGCACCTTTACAAACATGAAAACATCATTACATCATTATTAATAGCTTTAACCACATGAACCCCAGCATGTCTATTATGAGGGGAACAATCACCAAAAAGAGCCGTCTACAAGCTCACAATGCTTTGTTGTGAGCTTGTAGATCTGCTACAAGAAACCTAGGTCATTTTTTAATGATAATAATAATGTCTCAGATTTATAGAGCACTTTTTAAAATAATAACAATGATAATATCTCAGGTTTATATAGCACTTTTCTAAGTACCAAAAGATGCTTTACATGAGAAAACAACAAATAAAAACTACTTTATTAGGTGAAAAAAAAGGCTAAGAAAAGTCTAAGACTAAGGAAAAAATCTATAAAAAAACAGTGGAATGATGAGAAGAGGGGGGTTAACTGAGGACAGTCATATTGAAATTAGGTTTTAAAGGAGTAGTTCACCCAAAGAAATTACTTATTTCCTATCATTTACCCCATGAAGCACTGGATTCATGGATATTCTTTATAGACAATAATTTGATGGTAATAATAAAGACCCTTATGTCTCCGGTAGGAGACACAGAGAGTCTCCTTTGTGTCTCCTACTGGATACATAAGAGTCTTTATGTTGTTTCACCCACTGTTTCACAACATGTAAACCTGTGATGTGACAATAAAGATGATTGTGATTGTGTCACGGTGTGTGTTAAAGTACAGATGAACCCAAATGCAGGAAACACAGGCAGAGTAAGTTCCAAGTATTTAATAGTGACCAGACAAAGGGATGAGGCTTACATTGGCATGAGGCAGGCAGAGGTCAAAAGCATACAAGCAGTCCAAATAAGACAAACCCAACCAAAGAGGCAGGTAGAATAAACAAAGTCCAAACACTGGCAGAAGGTCAAAATCCAACCTAAGTATTAAAGCCAAGGAACACTAAGCATAAGCACTGAACAACAACTAAGGGTGATCAGGATAATACACAAGTAACATTGGTTACAATCTGACAATGAATGAGTAGAAAGAGTCCAGTTTTATAGGCAGTGTCTTGATTGGGGAAGTTACCACAGGTGAGTAATGAGAAGGGAACTGTTGGGCTGATGAGGCAGGTGGAAACAGGTGTGTAAATGGGACTGAAGGGTGGAGTCATAGAATGTGGGCGTGGACAGGGCAAAGAGACATAACAGAAAGAGAGAAATAGACAGGTAGAGAGCCAGACCGTGACAGATTGAATACCTTCCTTATCCTACAATTATATAGAGAATTACAATATGTAGACATAAATCCAGGTTTTTACACAGCATTAAACAGTGAAATTGATCTTGTCTTGTCCTGCTCCTCTGTGGATGAAATGTTGTTGTTCACATAAACTGTGGATGAAATGTTGTTGTTTACATGAAAACTGTGGATGAAATGTTGTTGTTTACATGAAAACTGTGGATGAAATGTTGTTGTTTACATGAAAACTGTGGATGAAATGTTGTTGTTTACATGAAAACTGTGGATAAAATGTTGTTGTTTACATGAAAACTGAAGTTTTCTCTCCATTTCATTCATGGATTCATCTTATAATATCTGTTACATGTTTGTGCCAGTAGATGTCACTGTAACCCCACAAACCAGGCTCTCCACACAGCGGAGGTTTTCATTCTAAACTGACCGGTGTGATCCGGTCTAGAGCCCGCCTTCCATATCCAGCAGTTTGCACTCACACATAGAGACACACGGGCGGAAACGGAAGGCCTACAAATTCACGCCCACTTTTGAGATAGCGCCGCTACTCGAGGTCCGTTAGAACGACGAACTGCAGCTCTCAATGCATTCCCTATGAGAGGATATGAGAATTAGCCTACTTTTAAAATTATCCTGCATTAACTGGAGACGATATTGATTTAAATAAAAACATGTTTCCAAATGTATGGAGTGTCTTTGTAAACATATCTTCTTGTTTTCTTAATAGTTGATTTGTTTCACATTTAATTTGCCACTTTAACAAGTTACCCATAATGTTAACACAGCAGAGGGTAGACGGCAGACAGACAAGTTGTCGCATTTCAGTGACATCACTGTCTTTACGAGCTCCGAGCGCCGACCAGTGGTGTACCCACACTGTAGAGGCAGGACAGGCGGTCGCCTGCCCAACTAAGATCTCGCCTCCCCAAAAAAAAAACAAATAACCCGAAAATGTGTCATTGCGTGCTTAATGTCCTCAAAGTCACGCACCCAACAAGCTTTGAACTGAGCAGATTGGACCTTCTGTTCCAGAGATAATGACCAAAACATATTGAAAACGTCCACTTTCACCAGTTTTCTGGGTATTGAAAACCTCAAGGGATTCGTCCGTGACGTATATACCATGCGACCACTTAAAGTCTAGATCTCCGATGCTAGCGGTTTTGACATACTGATGGAGTATATTATAGTATATTGTGGGTAGTATATCGAGATGACAGATATGGGACATTAAAAAGGACAAATCAAACAAATGGGACACTTTATTAGAACACCAAAAAAGTCGCTACAGCCTCAGTAGTTAACCAATGAAATGACGGTATTTTACAATGCCTCTCATAAAGATTGCATTGAGAGCTGCAGTTCATCTTTCTAACGGACCCCGAGTAGCAGCGCTGTCTCAAAAGTGGGCGTGAATTTGTAGGCCTTCCGTTTCCGCCCGTGTGTCTCTATACATGGACTCTGTATCCGCTCCACAGAGCGGATCAGCAACATGTAAAATGAACTGATCCCAGTTGTTGTATTGATTCTACAAGTAGGTCTAATAATACATGTTTAAATGTAAGTTACATTTATATGATTAAAGAGTATGTGATATGTAAAAAGGTTTGTCAAACTAGTTATAGGCTGTTAGGATAAGGATAATTCCTTTTAACAGGTCGTTCATGAAAGCCCTTGCGGTCTTGTTTCCAATGAGAACCTGTGAGCAATTAGGGGTTAAGAGTCTTGCTCAGGGACAAATTTCATTTCATCGACACATATGCTGACCTGGCCGGGAATAGAACCTGCGGCAACCAGGGCCTCTGGCTCCGTAGGCGGGCTCACTAACCACTCAGCTATGGCCGCCCCCATGTTCTGATAGTACTCATTTCTATAGACATTTATAATGTTTACAGTGTTCCAGTTCCAATTGTGTCTGATCATTTGTATTATTTCATTCTATTTGTATTTGTGTCATCACTTCCTATTTCACTTGTTTATCCTTTATCTTTATGAGTTCTCTTTCCTGATTGGATAAAAGCTGTATCCCAACCTGGTCATGCATTGTATGGTTACAACTGTTCCCAAACAGCACACAAGTCAGTGCACTTTGTTGTCAACAGATAACTAACAGATAGCTGCTATGTTTCACTGTAGGCAGACAGACAATGACTAACATTATGAGGGTGAGGACAAGAAAAGGCAAACTAAAATAAATACATACTGTATATAAGAGGGAAAAGATCATCTAGAGCAGTGCTTCTCAACATGTGGGTCGGGACCCCCAGGGGGTCCCCACATGCTTTTTTTTTGGGGGGGGGCCCAGATGACAGTGAAGTGACCATTTAAGGACTTTTAAGACCTTTTTAATACCTAACTAAAAAAGAAAGATAGAAAAGAAAAGAAAAAGACCATTGCTGCATCAAAAGTAATCAACAAACTATACTATAAAAACTGGTCAAACATTGGCCGAAATAGTCAAATAATATCAGAAAGAGGCAAACATTGTGAAAATAGCAGATCTAAAAGCTCACAACGCCTCGCATTGCGAGGCGTTGTGAGCTTGTAGATCTGCTATTTTCAAAATGTTTATCTGTGGAACCGAGTCTAACTAAATAATGCCTCAACTCCTACATTCCAAGTGCTTGTCAGGCAGAGTGCCCCCCCGTCAGGCATCTCGGACAAACAGACGAAAAAATAAATAAAAAATGTAATGTCTTCTTCAAAACATGTTTTTTTTTTATGTATTGTTTTGCCTAGTGAGAGTTAGAGGAGTTCCTATTGTATGGTGTGTGTTATATGAAATGTGAGCTTACCATAATCACTGTAATGCTTATTCATATTCAAGGGCTTTTGGAGAGAAATGAGACAAACTGCAGTCACAGCACTGCAGAGGGGAGGCGTGTGTGTGTGTGTGTGTGTGTGTGTGTGTGTGTGTGTGTGTGTGTGTGTGTGCGTGCGTGCGTGCGTGCGTGCGTGCGCGTGCGTGCGTGCGTGCGTGCGTGTGTGTGTGTGTGTGCGTGCGTGCGTGTGTGTGTGTGTGTGTGTGTGTGTGTGTCAAGCTGGCACTCGCTGACGCTCGTTAATGTTACATGAAGGCTTTTATGTTTCTGCACTGTCACATAGAACTACATCTAATACAGTGGTTCTCAAAGTGGGGTCCGGGGACCCGCAGGGGTCCTTGAGAGAGTTCCAGGGAGTCCCCAGCTAAATGGTAACCTGACCCTGCCAGATGGGGCGGTATTGAGTAACCAGGTTCCTCAAGACAGCTACATCTGAGATTGCTCAAGGGGTTGAGCTAACGCCGTACCGCTCCCGGTACGGACCAATCAGCGTGAGCTAAGGGCGGGATCTGGGCAAAAGCGGCTGTGACGCCATATAGAAGCGTCTGTTGTTTTGTAGTTTCTTCACTAGTCAACATGGCCGCTACCCTGAGCAACACCGATATGACGATAGATGCTGCAATAACATTAGTTATTTCTCAACTGGACAATATTTCTTCTTTGAAAGAAGAGCAAAGTTTGGCACTGAAGGCTTTTCTGCGTGGAAAAGATGTTTTTGCTCTCCTCCCGACTGGCTTCGGCAAGAGTTTAATTTACCAACTAGCTCCACTGGTAGCGAAAGAACTGGGGACGAAGCCGAAGCCTATATTGATCGTCGTGTCTCCTTTGACTGCCCTCGTAGCAGATCAAATCAAAGAGGCTACGAATCTGGGACTCTATGCTGGGCAACTCGTAGATAATGCAGCACACACCGACATCCTCGACGGCTGATGTCAGCTGGTCTTTGGTAGCCCGGAGACGTGGTTACTGGAAGATAAATGGCGTGATATGCTTTCCTCACAAGTGTATCGTGAAAACCTACTGGGCATTGTCGTCGATGAAGTTCACGTCGCATACAAATGGTAAGCTAAACGCCGTTAAATGGCTGTATAGTGTAATTGTTACACTACACATACACTGTAATGTTAAACTGTAAAACAAAACAGAGCAGCGTGTTTCTAAATACGGTTACAGTAGTTCAAAGACGAAGTGTTGTAACATTTTATTTCGGTCAAACATTATATTATAAACAATAAGCTAACACACACAAACAGACCAAATGTTAAACACAGATCTTACTGTAACTGTATTGTTGTAATGCAACTATGCACGTTACTATTGCTGCTACCTAGACTCAATGTAGGATTTATTTTTCTTTCAACCAGGGGACTGGGAGCAAACGGAAAGCCAGCCTTCAGAGAAGCCTTTTCCAGGCTGAATGAACTAAGATCCATAGTCAAAGAAGGTGAGTTTTGAAACACAGTAATGCTACATGATTAAATACATGATTAAGAGTAGAGCCAGGGCATGTCTGCTGCAGCTATTGCCACTCTGTATGTTCATGTGCAGGTGAAGATTGTGACGAGCCTAGCCCCAAACATGAGGTAATAGAACAAGATGCTGGCATGCAAGGGAAATGTAGAGTGGTAACACAAGAGGACAAATCTCTTATCCGGGAAATGTTAGAGGAGTATATGAGTTGTTTAGAAAAAGACACAGCACATGTCTACACTAGCAAGTCAGCATGTACTGGTTTCAGTGCTGAGCTCATAGATGCAGTAGTAGAACGCTGCACACACATATTTGACTTGTCTTACATTCTTAGAACCCTTCCTGTATTCAGAAAAAAACATGCAAGAGAAATTCTGCTAATCATCAATGAAGTCTTTGGTGACATTGAGGATGTAGAGCCTTCTTCTCAAGAGGATAGCTTCACTGAGCCAGACATCGATTACACAGGGTATGTTGATGAAGATGATGAGGACTTTGAGATGGGAACACAGCACAGCAGCTCAGAATCGTCTGACGAATAAGCAGTTGGCCATTAAAGGCTCTTATAAGACTCACATTGGTTGTCAATTAAAGCTGTGGAATATTTAGTTGACTGAATGCTCATGATTAAAATGGTTTTGTATGTAATTTGAACATAAGCAAGTGATTAAAAGTTTGTCGCTGCAAAAAATCTGGTGTTGTTTCTTTTCCAGGTATGCAAATATATCACTTTTAGATTGATAACCTTTTATCACAAAATAAGTACATCATTGTTTTACATCTGTCCTGGTACTGTATGTCACCCTTTTTACTATGCATGATGACTCTTAATCCCTGCTTTTCTCCCCCATGTTAAAATTGATTGTTTCAAATCATTAGGCTAGAGGCATTGATCAGTTTGCCATTTTACACATGGGATCCAACTTTGATACTGTACAAACATGTTATGATGTTGTTTTAGAAAGTAAACATGAACAAGTGAGGCAAATTAAAATATTTATTTATAAAAAAAACAACTAAATGCTATAGTTGCGCATACTCAGGTAGGGGAAAATCACAACAATATATATATAACAGGATTATAAAAACAATACAACATGCGTAGCCTATATTCAATAGGGTCCCAACTATGTACACTCTCATATCCCTTTCAAGTACCCTTTGTTAAACAGTGCAAATTCGAGATACATATTTTCTGTGTGTGAAAGTAATGAGAAAAATAAAGATGCACTTGGTCCAGTCATTGATGAACAGCAACAGTGAATTATTGCAAAATTTTTGACTACTTGGCAGGAGTTATTGCACAGACTTTTATAGCACAATGAGATATACGTTATCTAAAGTGTATCGTGGACATGTTGAAAGACTGTAAGGCTATATTATTGACTGACTCAGACTCAAGAGTAAAACGCTTTAACGCTGAGAGGAGAGTTTGGTGACCACAGGCAGGATGCCTCAGGTGACGTCGGTGTTTCTGCTGTAGCGGTAGCCGTTTCTGGAGGTCTTCTGTCTTTGTCCTCTTTTTCCCATCGCCTTAAAATGGAAAAATCGTCTTCCATTCTTTGAAGCAAGCGAAGACATGACCAAACATGCGACACGATACGGAGGGGTCTTTAAACAGTGTTAAACCTAACGCTATCAGGCGTTCGTTAATACTTGTTTCGTTTGCAGGCTTAGGCTTATCAAATATCTTCCTTGTACCCGTTAAAATACCTTTTATGCGCAGATTCGTGTTACAAAATCGGCAAAAATCTCCGACCTCCATGATAACTTTTTTTTAGCAACTTCTTGAAAGTTAGTTCTTGTTGTGGTGAAATACAGGACTACGATGGTGACTTCCTGGTGTCACGACTACCATACGTCACGTAGACACATCGATATGATTGGTTGTGTTTGCACGCCCACACGGTGATAGACAGACGGTCCCATCCAATCATCTACCAAGTATCTTGAAAAAAAGGAACAGCCCCGTCATCGAATTGGCTCCCGAGATCCCAGATCCAAATAAGCTGTGAATCAAATGTGTGGAGCAAGCTTCTTGGATCTGGTAGCGTCAGGTTAGCTAAATGGTAGATAGGAACCAAATGGACCCTTACAGGTCTGTAACTCTGAGAGTGTACACATGGAACCAAATGGACCCTTACAGGTCTGTAACTCTGAGAGTGTACAAATAGAACCATATGGACCCTTACAGGTCTGTAATTCTGAGAGTGTACAAATAGAACCAAATGGACCCTTACAGGTCTGTAACTCTGAGAGTGTACACATAGAACCATATGGACCCTTACAGGTCTGTAACTCTGAGAGTGTACAAATAGAACCAAATGGTCCCTTACATGTCTGTAACTACGACGGGACTCAGCGGCGAGTTTGCGCCCGGCGGGCGCTTGCCCTTATCTGATCAGATTCAGAATCAGAATCAGGTTTATTGTCACATCACAGGTTTACAAGTTAAAAAAGTGGGTTAAATTCGTTTTTGTACATCATTCCCATCGCAACGTTAATTTCCATAGAAAGAAGAGGCGGAGGAAGAAGAAGAAGAGGGGTGGGGGGGGGGGCAAGTGGGAAGGAGATCAAACAAGACAATAGAAGGCCAAACACGTTATCTACATATTTACAAAGTACCTGAGATAAAGAAACAAACTAAGGTGCCTGAGCATAGCAGCAATGTATGTATACTGTGCATGATATCCTTATGGACGTTAAGGTGCTTAGAGAAAAAAGAGCACAAAAAAAAAAAGACAAAAAAAAAAAGAAAGACTTACAGCCAGGCATTCTACCGCTATTCGCTACCACCAGGGTGTGTGTGTGTGTGTGTGTGTGTGTGTGTGTGTGTGTGTGTGTGTGTGTGTGTGTGTGTGTGTGTGTGTGTGTGTGTGTGTGTGTGTAATTTTGAGAATGTACAAATGGAACCAAATGGTCTGATCTACAGTACAAGCTCATAGCGCGGCACTTAGGGCCGCACTATGAGCTTGTTTATGGTACAAGCTGTACCATAAACAATAGCCATCAGGCTCTTATGTCATGTAAAATATAATGTATCATAGGGCACAAAGATGAACACAATCCTATATTACATTAAAGATAAGTCCCGTCATCATGTTCCCGTCTCATTGTTTCGCACTAAACACAACAACAACAAATCACATGTCACTAACAACACAAGCCACAACGCGCGCAATTCATTTACGGGTGGCGTAGGCTACTTCTCATTGGTTCTATTTGTACACTTACAGGTAACTCTGAGAGTGTAACAAATGGAACCAAATGGACCCTTACATGTCTGTAACTCTAGAGTGTACAAATAGAGCCAAATGGTCTGATCTACAGTACAAGCTCATAGCGCGGCACTTAGGGCCGCACTATGAGCTTGTTTATGGTACAAGCTGTACCATAAACAATAGCCATCAGGCTCTTATGTCATGTAAAATATAATGTATCATAGGGCACAAAGATGAACACAATCCTATATTACATTAAAGATAAGTCCCGTCATCATGTTCCCGTCTCATTGTTTCGCACTAAACACAACAACAACAAATCACATGTCACTAACAACACAAGCCACAACGCGCGCAATTCATTTACGGGTGGCGTAGGCTACTTCTCATTGGTTCTATTTGTACACTTACAGGTAACTCTGAGAGTGTAACAAATGGAACCAAATGGACCCTTACATGTCTGTAACTCTAGAGTGTACAAATAGAGCCAAATGGTCTGATCTACAGTACAAGCTCATAGCGCGGCACTTAGGGCCGCACTATGAGCTTGTTTATGGTACAAGCTGTACCATAAACAATAGCCATCAGGCTCTTATGTCATGTAAAATATAATGTATCATAGGGCACAAAGATGAACACAATCCTATATTACATTAAAGATAAGTCCCGTCATCATGTTCCCGTCTCATTGTTTCGCACTAAACACAACAACAACAAATCACATGTCACTAACAACACAAGCCACAACGCGCGCAATTCATTTACGGGTGGCGTAGGCTACTTCTCATTGGTTCTATTTGTACACTTACAGGTAACTCTGAGAGTGTAACAAATGGAACCAAATGGACCCTTACATGTCTGTAACTCTAGAGTGTACAAATAGAGCCAAATGGTCTGATCTACAGTACAAGCTCATAGCGCGGCACTTAGGGCCGCACTATGAGCTTGTTTATGGTACAAGCTGTACCATAAACAATAGCCATCAGGCTCTTATGTCATGTAAAATATAATGTATCATAGGGCACAAAGATGAACACAATCCTATATTACATTAAAGATAAGTCCCGTCATCATGTTCCCGTCTCATTGTTTCGCACTAAACACAACAACAACAAATCACATGTCACTAACAACACAAGCCACAACGCGCGCAATTCATTTACGGGTGGCGTAGGCTACTTCTCATTGGTTCTATTTGTACACTTACAGGTAACTCTGAGAGTGTAACAAATGGAACCAAATGGACCCTTACATGTCTGTAACTCTAGAGTGTACAAATAGAGCCAAATGGTCTGATCTACAGTACAAGCTCATAGCGCGGCACTTAGGGCCGCACTATGAGCTTGTTTATGGTACAAGCTGTACCATAAACAATAGCCATCAGGCTATTACAGGTCTGTAACTCTGAGAGTGTACACATGGAACCAAATGGACCCTTACAGGTCTATAACTCTGAGAGTGTACACATGGAACCTTACATTTCATCATGATTGAGTACAAACAGAGCATGTGTTGACATTTTAACTTGAACTCGGGTCCAATTTGGAGATAGATAAGTTTAACCCCTTGTACACCTTGAGCCTCTGTGTTCTGGTTAGAACTTTAGCCGAAAATAACCGATCTACAAGCTCACAAGGTGTCACAATGCAACTCTAATGTAGAGCAAACCTTTTACATTATGTAAAAGTCCAGCAGTGCTGGATGAGTGAAAACTTTCTCAAGCTAAATGAGGATAAGACAGAAGTTCTGATAAGTGGCTCTAGTGAGCAGAAAGAATCGATAACAAGTAGGCTCAGTACCATAACTGTGGGAAGTGACTCTATAGTCAAAAACTTGGGGGTTATTATTGACTCTGAACTGAATTTTAACACACATATTAGCCATGTCACCAAGACTGCCTTCTTCCATCTGAGAAATATTGCGCGAATCAGAGCCTATCTATCGTTAGACGATGCAAAAACATTGATCCACGCATTTGTTTTCTCTCGCATAGATTACTGCAACGCACTTTTTTCTGGCCTGCCAAAGAAAACAACCGACAGACTACAACACGTTCAAAATGCGGCAGCCAGAGTTTTAACTAAAACTAAAATGAGAGAACACATTACCCCCGTTTTAGCATCGCTTCATTGGCTCCCGGTCGTTTTTAGGATTGATTTTAAAATTCTTTTACTTGTTTACAAGGCTCTTAATGGTCTGGCACCCTCCTACCTCTATGACCTCCTCCCTAAATATGTTCCAGGCCGCCCCCTCAGGTCCTCTAGTGCTGGCCTACTTGATGTGCCTGAAATGTCTTATAAAAAATATGGTGAAGCAGCATTCTGCTTCTATGGGCCAACAGCGTGGAATAAGCTCCCACTGCGTCTAAAACAGGCACCCTCTGTAGACATTTTTAAAGCACAGCTCAAGACTCATTTTTTCACACTTGCTTTTAGTTGATTTTGTTACTTCTAATTGTCTGTGTTGTTATTTATGCCTGTACTGTTTGCTCAACTCACTGCCTCCTAGTTTTAGCCATGGCTTTTCTGCCACTGTTCTCTGCCATTGTTTTATATTCTTCATTTTTTGATTTTTGCTCTGGTTACCACTGTTCCTTGCTATTACTGTTTTATACTTTTTGTGTGTTTTTGCTCTATTTTTTACTTCTGTGTTTTATACTTTGTTTTTCTTGCTCTGTAAAGCACTTTGAGCTGCATTCGTGTCATGAAAGGTGCTATATAAATAAAGTTTATTATTATTATTATTATTATTATTACATCTGTAAACCTGTGATGTGAAAATAAATGTGATTCTGATTCAGCTTCAAACAGACGTACGCTGAGATCACCACAATTGTCGGCACTTATTAATCTATTGTGACTTTGACTTGAGCGTACGGCTCAAATCTCACTTCTGGTCTCAGGTGTAGGTTTAGGTTTATCATAGACATGTGGTGAAGCATTGTCTGGCATTCTGACAGACATTTAAACATTATGCAGCAGACAATATTCACTTCAGATGATGTAACCTTAAAGTTGTACAGTGCAGATTTAAAAAAAAAAAAGTTTTTTAGCAGCCTCTGCTGGTCATTACCGTCACTGCAGGCCGTTCATTTATTCCTCTCTTACCCAGAATTCCATTTGTTTTCACCGGAAGACGGAAGCGTTTCAAAAAGCGTTCTTTTAATTGTTTTATACGATCTGTGGATCGTTTCTCTTAGCCATTGGAGCTTTAGTTACCGTGAGCTGTGTTTTCTTTTTCTGTTTTTTTTTTCGATCTTCAAATCATATAATCTCTTAAAATCAGCGTGAGTTTCCTTTTTGATATTAGCGCGGTAGTTCCTGGCCAAACAGGAAACCGGTGCATTTCCGCTTCCATTTTCCGGCCAAATGACGTAATTTTCGCGGGGAAGGCTCACCGAGCCACCTTTTCAATAGAAATTATAATAGAAAAGGCTTTCGGGGGTGAAATTCATGGAGTGGGTGTTATGAAACATTTGCCACTCACAAAAGATATACAATTTAACTTTAGTTTTGTTGAAAAAGTTACCTAGTATTACTTTTAGTAGCTATGTAAGTATCCCTAACATAAATAGGTCGTTGTAATTGGGGTTAACAGGTGACATAATTACAAGCATTCAAAGTGAGGTATTAAAAACAATCTATTAGGTCGAATGCTTAATCAGTCATTCATTTAAAAAAACATTTAAAAAGAGGTCATTCAGATTTTCATGAGCCAGGTCATTCAGATCAGATCAGATTCAGATCAGATCTGGCTCAGACCTAGGTTATACGAACGCTTACATGTCAGATTATTTCTGGAGTCAGGACCAGCACCGCTGTAATCTTTTCACGGACAGTGAGGTCTCCAAACGTATATCCATTACTGAGCAGTGAGCAGTACTGCTATTTTATGAAACAAAGCAGTCCTGTGTTCCCCGTGAGTCACGGCCGCTGTGTCACCACGTTAATGAGATATAGCCATAATAATGTGAACGTTTATGGAGTGAGTGATGAATGCATAAACATAATGGATGAAGGCTGGTGTGTGCTTGGAGGGTTACCTATTCCTGATCTCACGCTGAGGTCCCGGTGGCCCAAACCCAGAGTGTAAAGCTTGTTTTGGGCACAGGTTTGGAGCGTCAGGTTTCTATCCTTAACCCAGGGTGTACATAACTCAGAGGACGTACAGTAGTAGTAGATACTGGGTTAAATTAATACTAGGGCCGGTATTAATTTTATCGCGTTAATATTGATCAATTAATTACCGAAAAATTGTAGCGTTATAAAAATTAACGCATTTTAATCGCATCTATTTTCAACTTTTTACCACCTATTTTTGCACCGCGGAACGTTTCTCACTGGACGAGTTTCAGACGAAACGGCGGCGGTGCGCTGGGGGGGGGGGGGGTTTCACGATGCGGTGCGGGTCACAACAACACTCTACTAGCCTCCAGTGGTGGAAAACAAGCTCACAATGCCTTGTGCTTGTAGATCTGCTATTTTCACATGGTTACTGTACGTTTTATAATAATAATCAAAATCTACAGAGTAACTACAGTTATTATAGCGTAAGTTCCAGAATGGTACTTACTATGGGATATCATCGACCTCTAGCGATGCCACAGAGCAAACACACCGATCTCCCGAGAATTCAATCCTCACAGATGATTGGAGAAGGGTCAGTGTGACGTAAAAAAACGGCGACCGGTGTGAGTATAAATACTCTTACGTCATACGAGCTCGACCTCTTCTTCTACTCTGCAGTGGCTGATTGCACTCGGAGATAAAGAACATCGGAGAAACTTAAGTTTCTGTTTAAGTTTCTGTTTTTATAAACTCTCCCGAGTTTCTCAACTTTATTTTATTTTATTTCCTATCCTCTCTGTTTTCACGCCACGAGGCGCGCGGCTAAGTTAGCGCTAGGCTAGCTTAGCCTTGTTTGACCACCTTGTGTCGAAAACAACAAACAACATGGAGTCTCCTCGTCCCTGCAGCAAGCCGGGGTGTCGCCTCCTCATCGCAGCGGACGACGACCACACTCTTTGTTTGTCCTGCCTGGGGCTGACCCACGCCTGCTTCTCGCGCCATAAGGAAGAGGCGGAGCACGGCTGCAGCCCCTGCGGGGCCCTGTCCCCAGCCCAGCTGGAGCGTCGGCTCCTTAGGGCCGCGGACTTAGCCATGGCGGCTAACGGCAGTGCTAGCCCCGAAGCACCGCCCGCCAAAGCACCCAGTGCTCAGGCGGCTAGCACTAGCTATGGGCCCTCCGCTCCACTTGGCTCCACGTGCCAGTGGAGCTATCTCCAAGCGAACTGGGGAGGCCAGACTGGCTCCTCAGTCCCCCGGAAGGCAGCGAGGAGGACGAACCTCTCGCTCCAGAGGCGGAGGACGAGGACGATTGCATCACCTCCTACCAGGAGCAGGAGGTAACGATGGCCAGCCCGGATCCTCCTGTCCTGGAACCAGAAGTGGCGACAACCTCCTCGGAGCCCGGCCAGGAGGCTAGGGTCTCCGGGGAGGCCGTTCTCGTCGTGCTCCGTCGAGCTATGGCTAGGTGCGGCCTAGCACAGCCCATGTTCCTGCGAGATCGTCGGTCGGGGTCCCCATCCCGGGTTTCCAAGGACTGGCGCCCCTCCCCCCTCGAGTGGTGGAATCCAAGCTGCTCCCAGAGGCACGCGGCGTCAGGGACGCGGTACAGTACACCTGGGACGGGAGCCGATTCCTCTCGGCTTCAATGCCGACATCAGCACGGGGGTCGCACTGGGGGTGGCGGGTCTCCCGCCCATGGACAAAGACCTAGCCACCGCCATCGAAAAGGCCAAATCGGGTCGGGTAGGACGGGACCGCAGGAGCGGACACCCCGTCTTCACCAACCCAAAGATGAAGGCCCTCTCCAACGCACACGCCGCACACGCACACGCCGTGCTCTACAGGGCCTCCGCGTCTGCAGTGAAGGCGTTAAACGTGGGGTCGATGCTCCAGGGGTCGGCCGCGGCGAAGCTGAAGGAGCTGGTAGCCCGGCCTCTGCTGGAGTCGGACACGTCAGCGGACCTGCACACCACATCGGTCGACGACGCAGTGGAGCTCGCCAAGCTGGTCCAGTTGGCCATCCTCTGCAGCTGCAACGCGCTGATGTGGACGGGTCGGGCCATGGCCCTCACGGCGGACCTGGAGAGGGTCCAGTGTTTCGACTTGGCGTCGGAGTCTAAGGCCATCGTGACCACGGGTCTAAAGAGCCTTCCCCTGACGTCCACAAACCTCTTCCACACCGCAGCGGACCTGATCGCCAAGGCCCAAGCTGTGGAGAAACAGCTGGAAGAGACAACCGCAGGCCTCCTCTCCACCCCCACTGCTTCCACCTCGGCGAGGCCTCAGCAGCAGGGGGCGGCGGGTGGTAAACGCCAATCTGGACGCAAACGTGGGGCGTCCAGAGCATCCAGCACCAGAGCCAGCTCCTGGGAGCGTCCACAGGGCTCCTTCGGTGCTACGGATGTCAGGCTGAAGGATAAGGAGCGCGCTTCTCCTCCCCCTCCTTCGCCCAGGGTCCAGCGGAAGGACAGCGGCCCTGGTCGTAAAGATAGGCAGAAGAAGTGACACTTACCGCCCGTTTTGGTCGGGCGCTCAGCCCCCCCTCGGCTCCACCGAAATCATGGGGGGGCGGCCCCCCCTCAAAAGGGGTCAAACTGGCTTTCCTTGCCCAACAGGACGGAGTCGAGGACCAGTCCACCGGTGCAAAGAAACTAAGAAACACGCTTTCGGCAATGGATGCGGTTCAGAGCCATGTGTGTCCTCTAAAAATTATGTCACAATTGCCTGTAAAAAATCACACCCTGTGCGAAGGAAGTGGTGCCTTTGGGGCGGGGCTTAACTCATTTCAGTTCGTCCCTATTGGTAGTCTGAGTCCACTTACCAAATTTGTACTTGGTAGCATGCTGCAAACTGGAATGATGGCTGTTTAAAGCCCAGCCAATGGGCAGACAGAGGGGGCGGGGCTTAACTAATTACAGTTCGTCCCTATTGGTGGTTTTAGTCCATGTACAAAATTTGTACTCCGTAGCATGCTGCGAACTTGAGTTATGGCTGTTTAAAGGCCAGCCAATGGGAAGACAGAGGGGGCGGGGCTTCAGCAATTCATGCTCGTCCCTATTGGTGGTCTAAGTCCACATACCAAATTTGGACTTGGTGGCATGCTGCAAACTGGAGTTATAGCTGTTTAAAATCCCGTGCTCATCCCGTGCTCATACGGGCGGACGGACATAACATACGCTGGGGGTCCCTGGACCCCTCTTTTATAACTGCAGCAATTCATGCTCGTCCGTATTGGTGGTCTAAGTCCACATACCAAATTTGGACTTGGTGGCATGCTGCAAACTGGAGTTATAGCTGTTTAAAATCCCGTGCTCATCCCGTGCTCATACGGGCGGACGGACATAACATACGCTGGGGGTCCCTGGACCCCTCTTTGATAACCAGTGGCACGTGTGGCCAATGAGAGGAGAGATGGCATAGGCAATCTCCAAGTCCGTGTGTGTGTGTGTGTGTGTGTGCGTGCGTGTGTTTGTATGTGTTGCTTCTTTGCCGTGCTCATCCCGTGCTACAAACAAACGGACATAACATACGGACGGACGGACATACGGACAAAGTCAAGTGTAGAGCGGTTGGCACCGCTAAAAATGTGCCGCCTGGGTATGGAATAAAAGTATTGCCGAAAACACAAATGCTATTTTTTTCCCATGCCATGAAAAGTCAAGGAGACATGTTTCCCGGTGGGAAACCTTGTCCTCCGATTCAATTCATGAGTCCTCAGTGTCCGCCATGTACCCCAAAGAGACGGGGAAACATTCCAGACACTGTAGGAACAAACACTGTGCATGCTGTACATATGTTGAATCAATCGCAGGTAGAGAGACCCTTGCTAATGAATCAAATGTGTCAAATGTCTTGTGTAGAACAGGGGTTCAATGCAGTCAAAACTTTAATTCCATCTGCGACATTGCAGTACCTTCTTCCGTCCAGCAGAGGGCGGCCAAACGCCTCTGCAGTTCGGAAGAAGTACAAAATGGACGCCTCTCTCTCCTCTCTCAAAATGACGGAGGAGAGGCGGATGTTGTCGACTCTGAGAACCCCGGTGTTACACCAGCGAAACTCCCCAGGGGGGACGAAAGTCTTGCTCAAGGTAAACACGTCTTACAAAATGGCCGTTCCTCTCGACCTTTCCAAGATGGCGGTCCAGGCGAGACAGAACTTACAGCAACGAACCCCGGTGCTACCCCATCAACGCTCCCCGAGGGGTGTCGCGATCCGAGTAGATACGGGAGGCATGCGTTAATCCGACAGACCTTTTCTCCGACTATGTGGCATCCGCGTGCGGTTAGGGTTAGGGTGCGGGTTTGGTTCGGGTTTAGTATTGGAAACGTCGGAGCGCTGCGCTGTCGGAGGAATGCGCTGTCGGACTAACGTACTGCACCCGTAGATACAACACCGCGTGTGGCCAATGAGAGGAGAGATGGCATAGGCAATCTCCAAGTCCTTGTGTATGTGTGTGTGTGTGTGTGTGTGTGTGCGTGTGTTTGTATGTGTTGCTTCTTTGCCGTGCTCATCCCGTGCTACAAACAAACGGACATAACATACGGACGGACGGACATACGGACAAAGTCAAGTGTAGAGCGGTTGGCACCGCTAAAAATGTGCCGCCTGTGTGTGGAATAAAAGTATTGCCGAAAACACAAATGCTCATTTTTTCCCATGCCATGAAAAGTCAAGGAGACATGTTTCCCGGTGGGAAACCTTGTCCTCCGATTCAATTCATGAGCTCAGTGTCCGCCATGTACCCCAAAGAGACGGGGAAACATTCCAGACACTGTAGGAACAAACACTGTGCATGCTGTACATATGTTGAATCAATCGCAGGTAGAGAGACCCTTGCTAATGAATCAAATGTGTCAAATGTCTTGTGTAGAACAGGGGTTCAATGTAGTCAAAACTTTAATTCCATCTGCGACATTGCAGTACCTTCTTCCGTCCAGCAGAGGGCGGCCAAACGCCTCTGCAGTTCGGAAGAAGTACAAAATGGACGCCTCTCTCTCCTCTCTCAAAATGACGGAGGAGAGGCGGATGTTGTCGACTCTGAGAACCCCGGTGTTACACCAGTGAAACTCCCCAGGGGGGACAAAAGTCTTGCTCAAGGTAAACACGTCTTACAAAATGGCCGTTCCTCTCGACCTTTCCAAGATGGCGGTCCAGGCGAGACAGAACGTACAGCAACGAACCCCGGTGCTACCCCATCAACGCTCCCCGAGGGGTGTCGCGATCCGAGTAGATACAACACCGCGTGTGGCCAATGAGAGGAGAGATGGCATAGGCAATCTCCAAGTCCTTGTGTATGTGTGTGTGTGTATGTGTGTGTGTGTGTGTGTGTGTGTGTGTGCGTGTGTTTGTATGTGTTGCTTCTTTGCCGTGCTCATCCCGTGCTACAAACAAACGGACATAACATACGGACGGACGGACATACGGACAAAGTCAAGTGTAGAGCGGTTGGCACCGCTAAAAATGTGCCGCCTGTGTGTGGAATAAAAGTATTGCCGAAAACACAAATGCTCACTTTTTCCCATGCCATGAAAAGTCAAGGAGACATGTTTCCCGGTGGGAAACCTTGTCCTCCGATTCAATTCATGAGTCCTCAGTGTCCGCCATGTACCCCAAAGAGACGGGGAAACATTCCAGACACTGTAGGAACAAACACTGTGCATGCTGTACATATGTTGAATCAATCGCAGGTAGAGAGACCCTTGCTAATTAATCAAATGTGTCAAATGTCTTGTGTAGAACAGGGGTTCAATGCAGTCAAAACTTTAATTCCATCTGCGACATTGCAGTACCTTCTTCCGTCCAGCAGAGGGCGGCCAAACGCCTCTGCAGTTCGGAAGAAGTACAAAATGGACGCCTCTCTCTCCTCTCTCAAAATGACAGAGGAGAGGCGGATGTTGTCGACTCTGAGAACCCCGGTGTTACACCAGCGAAACTCCCCAGGGGGAACGAAAGTCTCGCTCAAGGTAAACACGTCTCACAAAATGGCCGTTCCTCTCGACCTTTCCAAGATGGCGGTCCAGGCGAGACAGAACTTACAGCAACGAACCCCGGTGCTACCCCATCAAGGCTCCCCGAGGGGTGTCGCGATCCGAGTAGGTACAACACCGCGGAAAGGTTCCGGTGTCTCGTCACACAGAGCGACGAGGCCTCGCGTTCCCATGGGAACAGGCGCTCGCTCGGTGACGAAGGCGACATTAGCCCGGCTAACGCTAGCAAGCGATGCTACAGGTCGGATGTCGACGGTGTGTGGGATTCCCCGTCTACGTCACAGGCTTCCCTCACCGGCGTACGATCAGAACCCGACAGGGCAGATGACGTCAGCAGCCCCCACCTCCCCTGCGAATCCTCTCGCTCGTTGTCTTTCCGAATGGAAAGCTTGCAATCCACATCCTTGGGTGCTACGCACCGTGCGGAGAGGATACAGATTACAATTCTCGAGCATACCTCCACTATCTACTAAGGTAGTGTTCTCTCGAGCGTCAGCGGCCGTTACGCTGCGGAACGAGGTCTCGGCTCTCTTGAGCAAGGGCGCTATCAGAGAACTATCACCGAATCAGAACCGGCTGGGTTTCTACTCGGAATATTTCCTGGTGAGACCTATTCTGAACCTCAAGGGCCTGAACAGGTTTCTGATGGTTTTCAAATTTCGTATGCTCACGACGAAAACGCTGCTGGAGCAGATACATCATGGAGATTGGTGGACGAGTATAGATCTCAAAGATGCTTAATTCCACGTCCCAATCTATCCACCGCACCGCAAGTTCCTGCGCTTCGGCTTCGAAGGCAGAGTCTACGAGTACACGGTGCTCCCGTTTGGCATGTCACTGAGCCCCAGGGTGTTCGTGAAATGCACGGAGGCGGCTATAGCCCCGCTGCGGCAGCAGGGTCTACGTCTGGCGACATATATAGACGACTGGCTGCTGGCAGCGGATTCGAGGGAAGAAGTGGCGCGCCACACCGAGGTGGCCATTGCGCACCTACAGTCCCTGGGCTTCACAATCAACGTTCAGAAGAGCGTTCTGGTTCCGTCCCAACAAACCACCTTCCTGGGGATATCCTTGGATTCCACCAGGATGGTAGCGCGTCTGTCTCAAGACAGAATAGCGGGCTTTCTGGCATGCGTGAGGTCCATGCGCCTGGGGCGCACGGTCACGTACAGAATGTGCATGCAGGCTGCCGGCCTCATGGCCTCGGCCGTGAGCCTGGTTCAGCTAGGCAGGCTCAACATGAGACCTTTTCAGAGATGGATGCGGTCTCTCAGGATTCCGCACTCCATGGGCTATCGGAAGGTGGTAGTGTCAGCACAGTGTGTGTCGTCACTCCGACCATGGGCGCAGGCGACCTTCTTGTCCGAGGGGGTCAAGATTGGCGCCATAACGTGCTGGAAAGTGATTACCACGGACGCCATCCTCTCAGGATGGGGGGCTGTTCACGAAGGCTACTCAGCCCGGGGTGTGTGGGACTCCTTCCAGAGAGGAGCACACATCAACTACCTGGAGCTGCTGGGGGTCTTCCTCGCTCTCAAGCACTTCGAGAGCCGCATCAGAGGGTGCCATGTTCTGGTCAGAACGGACAATACCACAACGATGTGTTATGTCAACAAACAAGGAGGCTTGGGTTCCCTTGTATTGGACAGACTAGCCAGCGAAATAACGCTTTGGAGCGTACAACGCTTGGCACACTTGCGCGCCATTCATGTACCGGGCCATCTGAACAGCGGTGCAGACCTGCTGTCCAGGGGAGGACCCCGGTGCGGGGAATGGTCGCTCTGCCAGAGGGCGGTGGATCTGATCTGTGTACGGCGAAACGTGTCGGAGACATGCAAGCGCTCTCTGTGAGTGAGGATTGCATGCGGTTCTCGGATGATGGCCAGAGGGTTTTGTTGAAATCCAATTTGGCATATGTGTCCAAGACAGGCCTGGTCGCCAGAGCTCCTGTGGAGCTAGGGGCTTTTCATCCTCCACCGTTTGCCTCAGCAGAGGATAAACGGTTGCATTGTCTCTGTCCGGTGAGAGCCTTAAAACTCTACTGTCAGATGACAGTGGCTGGTCGTGTGTCGCCTCAGCTTTTCGTCTCCTGCGGACGGGGCCGCAGGGCGGCGGTGGCTAGACCGACTCTGTCCAGGTTAGGCATGTAACGATTCACTCAACTCACGATACGATTCGAATCACGATTCGAGGTTCACGATACGATTCTTCACGATTTTTTTACGATTTTTTTAGCACATTTATTTTCCAGACAAATTACTGAAAACCTTGATTATTTATTTTACAAAAATCATGTATTTTTAAAAAACTATATTTTCTCTTATCCTCTTTTTAATACATGAAATTAAATAAAGTATTTTTATTCACAAGGTACATGCATTAACTGTCACATTAAGACATATACTTTTTTATTTGTAAAATAATAACTTTAAATATATAAGTCTTATGAAATAAATGAATTTTAAAACATATATTCCAGATGAAATAAATTATAAAGAAAACCTTCAAATAAACAAACTAAGGCTTAGCCTTGGGATTTACAAGTTATTTTTTTATCTATGCTACATTCTCAGCATTCTGTATAAAACAACACATTTATGTACAGTAATAAGGGAAACTGTAACTGTTTTAAACTGCTCCAAATAAGATTAGATAAGAATTAATTGATTAATATCAATGAAATTCGCTATATATCTGAAAGACAGTGTTGAAAGGAGTTTGGTGTTGTCAGCGGTCTGATACAATTGTTAAATTATTAAATTAGATTATTATTCATTGTACTCTGCAGCCGCACCGAGGAGCTCCAGAATTAGCCGTTTTCATTAAGCCTTATCAGTTTTATATTTCCTACAGAGTTTAAATCAGACAGCTAACAACGTCGTCAGACGGGGGAGGGGGTAAACGGTATAGTTTGGGCAATTCATCAATCAAATAAACATGTTTACATGCGACGCACATTTCCCTCTTTATGCAGTGCGATCGCCTAGTTGTTTAGATTTCATAGCCTGAGAGGACGTGAACCCCACTCTGCCGTTCATAGCCTGCTGTTCAGTGAGTGAAGAAGAGACGAACGCAGGCAGCTATGGTGGCCCTGAGGGGACAAAATAGTAGGCGGAGAACAAGGTAGGGAGTCTGACTCAATTGCGCCCTCTGCTGGTTGCATCGCGATGTCATATTTTATTGCATCGATTTAAATCGTCACCACTTTGAATCGATTTAAATCGATATACGATAAATCGTTACATGCCTAGTCCAGATGGATTGTGGAGGCGATTTGGTTGGCATATGGGAGTAGTGGCACTGCTGTCCCGGCGGGACTGAGAGCGCATTCTACTCGGGGCGTGTCTGCATCGTGGGCCCATTATAAAGGGGTGTCGTTGCAGGACGTATGCTCGGCAGCCAACTGGTCATCACCATTGACATTTGTGTCTTCTACAGCTTGGACGTGGCGGCATCTGAGATGGCGCACACGGTCTTGGGTGTAGCGTCTGCGCCGAGGTAGGTTGAAAATGCTGTGCCTAAGGGTGTGCATTTTTCACCACTTCTACGCAGTGGCTGGTTCCAGACATACAGGTTGTGAGACAGGCCTAGGGGCTTGTTCTCTCTGTGTTAGTCTGGCTGGCCTTTCTTGCCCTCTCGGGACCTGATAGACAGGGTCCTGGGAGGAGGAGGCCTTGGTTTCCCTGCCACATATTGGTCAGACTGGGGTTTGTCTGGACTGGTGGCTAGGGACAGGACTTAAAGTCTGTCAAAGTCTTGCCTTTAACTCCTCTTGATTCATGATCCTGTGGGGTCATGGGTTGCCTGTAGGCCAAGGTCAAGTCGGGGATTTGACCCGTGGCCTTGGGTGGCATTGGGTGGGGTTGGTGTAACTATGGGCTCCCCCGGGGGACGTGTATGTGTCCCATAGTAAAGTACCATTCTGGAACTTACGCTATAATAACCCTAGGTTACAACTGTAACCCAGGTTTTATTAATAATGTAAGAATGGTACTTACGTTTAAACCCCCTCTGTGTGCAATCAAGCATGCAGAGTAGAAGGTTTCCGAGGTCGAGCTCGTATGACGTAAGAGTATTTATACTCACACCGGTCGCCGTTTTTTTACGTCACACTGACCCTTCTCCAATCATCTGTGAGGATTGAATTCTCGGGAGATCGGTGTGTTTGCTCTGTGGCATCGCTAGAGGGCGATGATATCCCATAGTAAGTACCATTCTTACATTACTAATAAAACCTTGGTTACAGTTGTAACCTAGGGTTTTCATATAATTGTAGTGGAGTAAAAAGTACAATATTTGCATCTGAGATGTAGTGGAGTTACTAGGGTAGAAGTAAAAGTATTAGAAATTGGAAATACTCGAGAGTCAAGTGCAAATACCTCAATATTGTACTTAAGTACAGTCCTTGAGTACATGTACTTAAAGACGTATGTCAAAATCTTTAAAAAAAAAAATGCTTTTCACTGTTCTCAAGTCAAATATTGATATTAATTAGTTACAAAGCCTCTAATTCATTAGATTATTTTTTTTAATAGAGTCCCAGGCCTGCAGTTTCCACAGTGTGCCATCATGAAACTCCACATTTTAAGGTGTTACATAGTGTTATTTAAATGACAATCGTTGCAGCCGTCCAGATTTATCAACACAGTGTCCATTCTCACGCTATGATTGGCTGGATACGACCCTTTGATAAATCACATGTAAGATGATTCCTGGGCTGGAATTGAAGCTGGTTTCTACGTTTAAATTGATGAATCAGGGTCAATGTGAGGGTTGTGGAGGGTTGTGTCCCGGTAGCTCACCTGGTAGAGAACGTACCACAGCTGGTCCTGGTTAGAATCCCTCCTGAAGATCCTTGTTGCAGGTCGTCCTCTCTGTCTGCTGTCTTTACTGTCTCTCTACTCACTGTCAAAATAAAGCAGATAATGAGTGTATGTGTGTGTGTGTGTGTGTGTGTGTGTGTGTGTGTGTGTGTGTGTGTGTCACTCAACAACCCCACATTCACACAACCCACGTTGAATATAAATAATTAATTTCATCTTTATTTATTTCATTATGCTTTACATGATCACATTTTTTTTTTACATATTCCATGAATGAAAAGGAGCAGGAAAGAAGATAAATCTTGAATCTATGAATCCAGTCATGATTTTATTCCATAAGTCTTACCTGTGTTGTTGTGGTTCAGTGTAAGAAGACGTCTCTAGTGCTCTAGATGTCTTCATAGCTCTCACAGGACTTGATACAGGAACTGACCATACAAGGAAACAAGAGTTTGATTGGTTTAGAACAGCGGTCAGATGTGTTGATACATTCAGGTAAACATGACCTTAGAAAACCTTGGAGTAAAGACAAATGGGCGTGGCATAGTGGGGTTTGTTGGTGAAGTGAAGAGAAGTTTAGTGATAACTCTAAAAAGGCATTGTAAATACAAATAAAATGACTTAACTCCACCTGGAGTTGAATATACAGTTATATTAGTTATTAAATATCTCAGCCAGGCCGGACGGCGAAAGGCCGGGGATTATGTTTTTGCCCCTGTTTGTCCGTCCGTCTGTAAACAGCTAATCTCCAGCAACGTTGGACCGATCAGTATGAAACTTTTCACACACTCCCTGTAGGCCAAGGAAGAACCCCTGCCACACATTATTAAAATGGGCCTCATGGTGGCGCTATAAGACGCATTTTGGCCTATAACTCAAACCGTAGGTTCTTAAATCACATTTTCTTGTTCCTTGTATTCCTTGGATCATGCTGCAACTAATCATATTGGCCCCGCCCATTTGTGCCTGACTAGATTTTCCACCATTTTGTTTTCTTCAAAACACACTTTTTGCTACAACTCCTACAGATTGTGTCCTAAACTCTCACACATCGCTACACATTATATGTGGAGTCATGTGATCAAGATGTATCAGTCGGATCATGCATATTAAATTCCAATTGGCTATGATTGACTTTCAAACTTGTGGGCCCTGGGTAGCCAACCCAGCCTGGCGGATATCTGCAATGTTCTATCTCTGATTCACCCACTATGAGCAAAATACCATGTGTACACTCTCAGAGTTACAGATCCACTGACAGACAGAATATAGGTTGTGCATTTAAAGGTAGGGTGAGTGATATTTGGGGGATTTTTTCTTTTTTTTTTTGTTAAAAAGGTTAAAGTACTACATTCTGATAGTAATCATTGCTACGGAGCGTTTGTTGGGTCACAGGGGTCTCTCCAGCTCTTTAGTAAACACAATATAGTACATTTTCAGGTAGGTGACAAAGTTTAAGCCTATCAGGAGAGAGCACTGAAAATGCATTTTCATGGGAGACTCCTTTTACTGAACAAACACTCTATAGCAATGAGTACTATCAGAATATAGAGCTATTTAACACTGTTACTGAACAAACACTCTATAGTAATGATTACTATCACAATATAGAGCTTAAAAATTAAATCACAATAAATCACTTAAAAACTGAGTAAAACCACTGTCTGTCTGCCTGAGGCAGCAAGCATTCACATCTATGGTGAACCAGTTCCCTCCTATTCTCCCCTCAACTCTTATCCACCTGTTTCCTAGGCTTTTCACTGTGTTCCACTTCCTGTCTTTTGATCCAATGTAATGAAATCCAATGAAACCGGTCAGATGACTAATGATATCCAATGAAATCCGACAGGAAGTGGAAAACACACAGCCAAGAAACAGGTGGATAAAAAAAAGTTAAAGTCTCTCTCTCTCTCTCTCTCTCTCTCTCTCTCTCGTTGAATAAAAAAATGGAGGCTGTAGTTTTTTCACTGAGACACAGAGAGGAGGGTGGAGGGGGGTCAGAAGTGTTGCTACACCTCTCTCTCTTTCATGTACACACACACGCATGCGCGTGCGCGCGCGCACACACACACACACACACACACACACACACACACACACACACACACACACACACACGGTTCATGGCTGTCTGCCCAGACTGGATGCCTGGTCTGTCAGTCAACACCTTCACAACACAGATTTATACTTCTGATCTACAAGCCGATCTACAAGCTCACAACACGTTGCAGAGTGACATGTTGTGAGCTTGTACATCTGCTTCCCTCCATCCGGTCAATGTAGTGTGAGCTAACGGCTAGGCTAACCACAACAACACAAAGACACATTTACAGCTAAAAGCACAAAGACGTATTCAAGCTCTGTCTCATTAACTCACACACTTTTAATTATTACCACCTTAAATCACTGACTGATTATCTAATTATTACCACCTTAAATCACTGACTGATTATGTAATCATTAAACATCTTGAAGGAGCTACACCATGAATTTAAAAAATAATAATAATATTTAATATCGTATTGTTTATGTCCCTCAAACGTTTCTCAAAAGGTTTGAGCCTAAATCAAGCCTCAGATATACTCATTCCAACTAACTTCTCTCTGGCTTATAAAGCACTTTCACCTGCAATACCACATTGTCCTGTTTGGCACGGGGCGCTATTGAGCCAATTTGTATGCATGTTACGTCCTGGTTCTGTGTGAAAAAAAAAAAAAATGTTTTAAAAAACAATTAAATTAAAAAAAAACCTTTTTTTTTTTTTTTTTTTTTTGTTAGAAATGAAAAACGGGAGGAATTGTTCCCAGACGTGACGTAGGCAGGGGGAACAAATCTGACGGACTGTTTTCAGACCAATTTACATAAAAAACACAGATAGCCTATGAAAGCCTGCATGCTCAAATTCGGGTATTTGTTGGAACAGAAGAGAGGTGGGGGAGACCAAAAACACACAAAAATGAAGAAAAAGTTAAAATTCATGGTGTAGCCCCTTTAACTAAAGTGTGAACACCTACCCTATGTGTCTCAGAATGTTTGTTGAGCTGATGTTCTGTGTTGTTGAGACACAATGGAGTCTGAACACTCCCTGACACACACACACACACACACACACACACACACACACACACACACACACACACACACACACACACACACACACACACACACACACACACACACACACACACACACACACACACACACACACACACACCTGTGTGATGTCATTTTGCCACTCCCCATCTCCCACACATGAGTACTTTTCCAACAACACTACCCTCAGGTAGAGAGAGCGAAAGAGCGAGATACATACAGAGAGAGAGGGGGGAGAGAGCGTAGAGTTGCCACCTTTCAGAAATGGAAATATGGGACACATGCACGCGCGCGCAGCATGTGTCGGATTTTGAAACTTTTTTTGGTGTGTTTTGTTACTCTATTTCGGTTTCACGGTTAGTTTAGGGTTAGGGTTATGTTATTTAATTATTTTGGGGGAGCCAGCCCCCCAAACCCCTAAAATTTGTCGGCTAAGAGATTAATGTTGACAGAAAAAAGCGTCTGTTTTTAAGTGAGAATAGAGTTAAGTGTGAATGACATCAATAATTATGAATGACAGATTCATGGTAGAAGAGACATTTATGACAATAAAGCACAGATGTTTATTGTTGTTTGTGTGTGAAACTAGAATTAATAAAAACGTATCATTTATTTGGAGTATTAATGTATCATTTTGATATTATTCATTATGCTCACATAAACTATTCAGATAAGGGGGGGGGGGGGGGGGTGTGAAGCAGGGGTCTTCAACAGGGGGTCCGGGACCCCTAGGGGGTCCTCAGAGTTACTACAGGGGGGGCACTAAATCATTGTGCGATAGGACATAGTTTTTACATTAACCACTTGAACCCTATCATCCCTATACTGAGGAGAACTTTAGCCACACATAGCAGATCTACAAGCTCACAATGCCTCACACACACAACGACTTTGATTGTTTTGAACGATGTCAGGCGGTCAATGGGACCGCTGTGACAACATGACACCTGTCAATCTCAAAGACGCTTCATTTAATATGTAGAGGACATTTACTGCAAACATAATAATTCATACATTAATGAAAAATGTCTTTGTGTGGCCCACCCACTACTTAATTTCTGCCTACGCCACTGTGTGTGTGTGTGTGTGTGTGTGTGTGTGTGTGTGTGTGTGTGTGTGTGTGTGTGTGTGTGTGTGTGTGTGTGTGTGTGTGTGTGTGTGTGAGTGTGTGTGTGTGTGTGTGTGTGTGTGTGAGTGAGTGAGTGAGTGAGTGAGTGAGTGAGTGAGTGAGTGAGTGAGTGAGTGAGTGAGTGAGTGAGTGTGTGTGTGTGTGTGTGTGTGTGTGTGTGTGTGTGTGTGTGTGTGTGTGTGTGTGTGTGTGTGTGTGTGTTAAAGTGTCTTACAACATTGGGATACCAAAAGGTTGTTAGTTGGGGGTTTCAGCTGTGGCTGTCTGCTACAGTTGAGTTAATCAAGATAACACTTCTAAGTATCCTGTCTTTTGTTATGAAGCAGGCAGGGGCCGTTTGAAGTGTGAATCTAAACGCAGCACCCGGCCGAGCTCTTTGTTCCCACGGAGCCCATTCGAATATTATGCAAGAGTGCTTGTTGACAGTAAGACAGTTGTCCCTTTCAGTCAAGCAAGCCGACATAAGTAAAACATACAGGATTCATTATAAAATGTTTACTAGTCTTTTCTAAATTGATAGATATGAGCTCTAGTGGTGACATTAAAAAGTTAGAAAGTGTAGTATATTTCCATATGTTAGAATTAATATAGGATTGCAGGTCTACTTTGGGCTGCAGACAGAAGAGTGGATTCAGACCATTTGTGGGCTCCAGCCTGGCTGTGTGGGGGTAGGCTAAATTAGCATTGCCTTTTGTCTCACCTGGGAAGCACAGGGAACAAAGCCACAGGACACTGTCTCCATGTCTTCTTTCCTGGCACACCCGAATTGTAGATTAGCAAGTGGATCAAAGACTGATGCAATCACCTCTCCAGATACAGACATTAACATTTCAAATGTACCTCCTCTTTTTTGTATGTGGCCACATGCTATAAGATGGGGTGTTTTGTGACTGTGTGGGGTGTGCGATTCAGGGCCGAAGGGCCGACTGTGGGGACCTCAGGGTCTCCATAGAAAGCTGTTGATACTCTGTTTGTGTTATGAAATAAACTGGAAGCAAGAAACCTCACTATGGAGTGATGTCTCAATCCATTCTTCAAACATCCATTCACATCTCTGGAACATCAAACTAACTTTACAATATGGCGTTGTTGGCAACTTCAATAGTGCAGTAAAACCTGTAAGTCTGTGGTTTTAAAGATACCACATATGGCGCAGACGGCAGGATGGTTATCGGCAAGATACCACAAAAGAAACGTTAAAATAAGTGTGTGTTTCCTCTAATAATCTTAATTGTTTAGATCATTCATACAGTGTCAGCTATGTTAATGTTTGAACTTATTCAAAAGCTAATAAAATGTTATGTAATAATGTCATAAACCTGAGTTTATGCTGAGCTATAGTTTTATAGATAGGGATAAAGAAAGATTGTCATGTGTCAGGGGGTAGATCGTTAATTCATTGCTTGAGAAGGGGCTGGCCCAAGTCAATTGTTCTGACAAAGCTCACTGGTGATTGACTGATATAGAAGAAGGTAGTCTTATGTGTAATAAATGCTTTGATATATAATGGCCTGTTTTTGAAGAGGACAGGGCTCCGTGTTTGACATGCAAGCGGAAGCTACGTTCAACAGAATAAAGTAGATTCTATGGACAAGATGCTCTATATATTGATTTGACCCAAATTTATGGATTGCTAAAGAACTCTGACAATAAAGTGAATTATAGAGAATGAAAACCTGGGACTCTGAGCTGTGACTTATTCCCTCCACGGAAATGGACCCTATTTTCTGCCGGTCGCTATGGCCAGATACGACACCTGCATGCCTACTCTGGGGGGAACATTTGTCAAAAATATCTGATCTACAAGCTTGTAGATCAGATAGTTTTGGGCAAATTGTGTTCATGTAGACGCTCCACGGTGGATTCAAACCCACAACCTCCACAGTGGTGGTCAGGCTCATAACCACTGAACCCCAAATAATTAACACCTTTGACCAGTTTTATAAAACAGCCGATCTACAAGCTCACACAGTGCCACAATGTGACACTTACTGAGCTTGAAGATCGGCTATTTTGTAAAATTTGTGTATGGAAGATATCACATGTTCAAATTCCCCTGAGGTCACGTGTGCGTGTGTGTGTGTGTGTGTGTGTGTGTGTGTGTGTGTGTGTGTGTGTGTGTGTGTGTGTGTGTGTGTGTGTGTGTGTGTGTGTGTGTGTGTGTGTGTGTGTGTGTGTGTGTGTGTGTGTTTGTGTGTGTGTGTGTGTGTGTGTGTGTGTGAGAGAGAGAACTTGGATCTACACTCCTGTGTTTTTATCTCACATAACTTCAACCAGGTAGAGTCTTGTTCCAACAGGTCCTAATGTCCCTCTGTTACCACAATATCTGTACCTTAACAACACTGTCTGTCTGTCTGTCTGTCTGTCTGTCTGCCCGCCCGCCCGCCCGTCCGTCCGTCAGTCATAGAGCAAACTTAACAATAATAACAATAATAACCCATCATGTCTACTGTCAAACTGAACAATAACAGATCTACAAGCTCACAACACATCCTGTCTACTGTCAAACTGAACACACAGATCTATAAGCTCACAACACATCATGTCTACTGTCAAACTGAACAATAACAGATCTACAAGCTCACAACACATGTCTACTGTCAAACTGAACAATTATATCTACCTCAATGATCATAATACAAAATATGTGAATATAATGGAACCAAATGGATCCTTACAGGTCTGTAACTCTGAGAGTGTACACATGGAACCAAATGGACCCTTACAGGTCTGTAACTCTGAGAGTGTACACATGGAACCAAATGGACCCTTACAGGTCTGTAACTCTGAGAGTGTACACATGGAACCAAAGGGACCCTTACATTCCATCATGATTGTGTTACATTTCTTTATAAAAAAATAATACAAAATGAATATATACATATTTTTCACATTTTCATTTTAATTTATGGTTGCTGTATGAGGCCAAACGTGACACAAACATTCTTGCGTTTTCCAATGTTGTAAAAATGTATAGAATACATATTAAGTCTCAACAATTCTGTCAACTAAGAATTACATCATAGCCTGCGACACTACTTCAACCTGGTCTACAAGATACACTACACCACAAAGACACCCATGTACCTGTTAAAATACTTCAACCTGGTCTACAAGATACACTACACCACAAAGACACCCATGTGGCTGTCTAACTGGGTTGTAGTCATATGGTTACAGGTTCATTTCCATTCATAAAACCATGTTGACATGTATAAACATTCAATTGATATCCAGACAGACATAAATAACTTTAGCTTCTGTGTCATTTGTTAATAGAAATGAATTCCACATCCAGCCATAGCAATTCACACATAAACGAGGGAAGACAGACAGACAGACAGACAGACAGACAGACAGACAGACAATTTATATCAGTGTACTTTTCCCCTCTCCTCTCCTCTCCTCTCCTCTCCTGTAGTGTGTGAGGGGCCATTATTGGCAACAGAAAGGTGCGCTCCTCAGAGCACAGATCCTCGCCAGGGTGGACTGCCTAACCAGGGCCCATTGAATGTGGAAGGCAGTTTTATCCAATTAGAATGGAATCTGAACAATGTGACTGATACATTGTGATCACATTACCACAGAGATGATGTGTATCGATGTGACATGATGTGTGTGTGGGAGGTGACGTCACTCACCTGACAACATTCTGAACATAGCACAACGTGTTCTAAGATGAGACAAAGGTGGTGTGTGTGTGTGTGTGTGTGTGTGTGTGTGTGTGTGTGCGTGCGTGCGTGCGTGCGTGCGTGCGTGCGTGCGTCTGTGTGCGTGTGTGTGTGTGTGTTTGACAGAACGTGGTGTGGGGGGGGGGCAGACAGACAAGCATTGCTTCCTGCATTCCCCATCACTGAGGACTGACTCACATAAACATAAAAAAAAATCACACCCAGTGTGAAGTGGGCGGTGTGTGGTCATCACAACATGACTCACTTTGAAAAAAGGATAAATTACTTTTTTTAAAGTCCATACTGCTATTCATAGGGCTGCACATGTGTCATGTGTTTCGCTAGCCAATCACAGTCCTGAATTTGCAAAGTCAGCCAATCACATTACAGTAAGTGATGACACTAGCTGTAATGTGATTGGCTGACTTTGCAAAAGTATCGATTTGCATTAACAATGGCAGGGTTATGGGGTATACAAATCTTTTGGTCGGTGTCCAAAACTCACTTATAGGGGGCGGCTACACCGCCCCAAAAACACTCCCACTCTCCCTAACGGCCTATGAGAACTCAAATAGACATTAAAAATCACACCCAGTGTGAAGTGGGCGGTGTGTGGTCATCACAACATGACTCACTTTAAAAAAAGGATAAATGACTTTTTTTAAAGTCCATACTGCTATTCATAGGGCTGCACATGTGTCATGTGTTTCGCTAGCCAAAGCTGTAATGTGATTGGCTGATATAAAAAAGTATCGATTTGCATTAACAATGGAAGGGTTAGGGGGTACACAAATTTTTTGGTCGGTGTTCAAAACTCACTTATAGGGGAAGGCTACACCGCCCCAAAAATCACACCCAGTGTGAAGTGGGCGGTGTGTGGTCATCACAACATGACTCACAAAAAGTCCATACTGCTATTCATAGGGCTGCACATGTGTCATGTGTTTCGCTAGCCAATCACAGTCCTGAATTTGCAAAGTCAGCCAATCACATTACAGTTAGTGGTGATGACACTAGCTGTAATGTGATTGGCTGACTTTGCAAAAGTATCGATTTGCATTAACAATGGAAGGGTTTGGGGGTATACAAATCTTTTGGTCGGTGTCCAAAACTCACTTATAGGGGGCGGCTACACCGCCCCAAAAATCACACCCAGTGTGAAGTGGGCGGTGTGTGGTCATCACATGACTCATTTAAAAAAAAACATAAATGTGTTTTTTTTAAGTGCATAGTCCTATTTATAGGGCTATGCACTTAAAAAACAATGGGTGGCCAATCACAGTGCAGCAAATGTCAATGTCCCAACCTCACATATAGGGGCGGCTACACCGTCCAAAAACACGCCCCACTCTCTCTAACAGCCTATGAGAACTCATGCTGGGACACGGACACGGTGTAAAACATAGTCTCGGCCACGCCTTTGGCCCGGTGGAGACAATAATAGACATCGGAGCGAGATTAATCACAGGTTGAAACTGTCACCTTAAAATGGCTGCCTGCCAGCTGTGCGTGCGTGCGTGCGTGCGTGCGTGCGTGCGTGCGTGCGTGCGTGCGTGCGTGCGCATGCGTGTGTGCGTGCGTGCGCGTGTGTGTGTGCCACAGAGTTGTTGATGTGTGTGAGGAGTTAACTAGCTATAGTTCACATCCATTACCAGGCTGATGAGGTGTCCAAGGCCAGCTTCTTGATCTCAGGTGTAACTAGAACAGGGCACTCCTCTGACGGCGTAAGAAATACAATGTATGTGTGAGTCAGTGTGTGAAGAGTGAGTCAGCTCTGTTCATTGAGGATGAAACAAACACCAATAGTTTCTAAAGCCTAATTTAAGCTCTGTTGTGCAATGACATACCAGTGATGTGTTGTGAGCATAGACTGTATAAATGAGATGGACAAACCCCCTCCGCTGCTTTCTACAGACCGAAAATGAAGCCTTTGCTGCAAGACTGTAGGTCCGCCATCTTTCAATACGCGTCAGAATGAGTTCAGACCATTATTGGTTGGGTAACTTGTCAATCAAGAGCGGGGGCGGGGAATGAATGCTATTGGTTGTGTAGCGTGTCAATCAAATCATCCCGCCCCTCCTAGAGAATAGCCTACTTTATCGTCAATTTTATAATAAATAGAACCATAATTTAGCAAAACGCATATCCTGATGATTGAAAGGAGACTTTAAACTAGCGACTGGAAGCATATAGAATTTATGACAATTTTTATTACAGTAAGAAAATCTAGTCTAAAGTTTGTCAAAAAACCCATTCACTTGCGCTAAAATAAATTCTTTCTGAACTCACAGGTCGGCGCAGGGTAAAACAGCGCCACTCTGGCCATTTTGTCGGCCTCATCGTAAATATCTCAGCCTTGCCCCTTGGTTGTGAGCTATTATAGGGCAAAGCTGGTGTGTGTGTGTGTGTGAGTGTGAGTGTGAGTGTGAGTGTGAGTGTGAGTGTGAGTGTGAGTGTGTGTGTGTGTGTGTGTGTGTGTGTGTGTGTGTTAGGGTGGCCATTCGTCCGGTCTTGGGCCGGACAGTCCGGTTTTTGAACCAGCTGTCCTCCGTCCGGCGCATCCTCTGGCCGGACGCATAATTGTCCGTCTTTTGAGAGAGTAATTACAGTGTATGTGTTAGTGGTTTTGTGGAGTGTCGCTAGGCAACCGCCTGTCAGGTAAGCACCTCGACGGGGAGGGTCAATGGGGCAGGGGGCGGTGCTGGGCCAAGCAGGCCACACCCCCAGACAGGCTGCGTCATCGAGGGACGCTACGTGCCCATATACCTGTGGAATCAACCTGATTTGAGCGCACCTGTGTTGCCCAGCTGGGGAGCGCACCAGCAGAACAAAAGCACCGTCTCTGCCTCAGTATTGACTGACTCTCCATGTTGACCAGACATGGTGCTCAGGCTGTAAGCGAACCTACACTTATTCTCCTCCTCATTTATTGGTGTTAATTCAGAGTCTATGTGTTATAGGTTAACATAGGACCTGACAGTGACAGATATGTAGGAGAAACACATGGACAAATTAGGCACGGAAACCCTGACCGGGAAGAAGTTATGTTTATTATGTATTTATTGATTATGCTGAAATGTCAGCGGGGCTTTCCCCTTCCACTGTGCCGTCTATTCTAAATAAAAAGCCCTGTGAGGCCTTCACACATACTGTCTCTGAGTGTTGGTCTGGTTCAGTCATCACAGTTTGTATTTACATATCTCTGTAAATCTCCTGTTTCATTGGTATAGACTATAATATCAGCTAGCTCATTGGCTATAGTATGCATTGCTGCATGTGTGCATTTAGTTTAGTCATAGACTCACTCCCAACAGTCACTCACACTGACTGAACACTCCTCCCTCCTCCCACGCTTGTTTATGTGGATGCCGGGTTGAATGAGACTGACACCAAGTAGAACTACTGTAGTTGTAACACAGATAATATGTGGTAGATTTGCCAAAACGGAAAACTTCATTTAGTGAACAATGGAGCAAGGAAAATGAGTTCATAAAGAAAAGTAGAATGATGAGTATTGTCACTTTGCACCGTGTGTAACGATCTAACAAGATTGATGTCAGCATCAAAGGGAAAGGTGACATAAAACGACATGCTTTGACTGACTAACAATAATAACCCTGTCAGACAAAATAACAGCAGATCTATCCAGTAACTACTCTACTAAATGTCCATAAGTCTCCTCTTCTCTTCCCCTCTCTCTGATTTATTCTCTCAGATATGACAGTATGGATTAGATTTAAATTGGGACAATTTACTCAGGAACAATGAATTAAACGCGCGCGCGTGCGTGCGTGCGTGTGTGTGAGAGAGAGAGAGACAGAGCGTGCTGGCATGGCCGCTCCCACCCAGTATTTTTCCACTCAATGATACTTCTAGTAAGGGGGGGGCAGACAAGCAATGCTTCCTGCATTCACCTAAAGCTCAGACTCTGTGTTATTGTTCTGAAGGCTTTTGGAGGGAGAGGGTGAAGTATCTTTTGTGTAACACACCGTGGATAAAATAACGTGTAAAGAACGCAAGCCTTTAGTGGGGATGCAGAAAAAGAGAGACCGGTCCGTGGTAATAAGGTTTCTCCTATGTCTTTATTTGTCGACAAGGAGCAGAACATGGTTACTGCAGAGAGTCCAGAATTAGCAGCACACTGCCGCACACAAGGTTACAAGCATTTATATTCTAGATTTCAAAATGCGCTCTCTACTTTCAGCGCTCCTCCTGTCCTCATTTCAACCAATCACAGGCTGATCCGTCATGGCCGAGCGGACAGCCAACTGCGCATACTAATAGGGTCACACATGAGAATCAATTCAACAATAATCTGCTTTCAGTACAGAACCACATTTCACAATTAAGTTTCATTATGAGATTAATACTTTGCACATTATACACTTTAAAATGATACCAAGGATCATGTCCCCATTCATCTGTAAACAATAGTTACTCAATGAGGCTTTTAATAACGCAGGAATCAATTCAGAGTGGATACTTTTTACTTCTCCTGGCTTTTACTTTAGTTAAAATTACACAGCCCATAGTTAAAGACTTTGTTCATTTTACTTCAGTATATGTTTTCACCAAAGATAGTAACATTGTCTTTTAGCCCAGTGACTTAAATAAACATTTGAAGGCTAGACAGACTGGCAGGCCTATGCTAAATAGACCCACAGGGGAGAGAGCCTCAAAGGAGATGTTCACAATAAGACAAAAGCTGCTCTTCCTGGTGTAAACACAAGTCTCTTTTGTTAGCCACGGCAAGGTGATTTTCTTTGTCTCCTCAAACACCCATTTGGTTACTGTGACCGTCTTTCAGAGCTGAATCAGGTTTTATTGTCACAACACAGCAAATGGCCATGTCTCTTTAAGGAACATTTTATCCTTTTACTTGTAATACTTAAATAAGTCAAGTTCTGGCCCATTTTTATGTATGATTATGGCTGGAATATACAACAAGGGGAGAAGGGAACAGCCCAGGACATCATGATTAGTGGTGACCTCTGGTAATATTACTGAGATATCACTGTCTGCCTGACAACACCAGGGACACACCCTCATACCTACAGTATGTCCGCCCACAATCAGCACCTGTCTTGGGCCTATAGGGGCGGGCATAGCTGAGTGGTTAGTGAGCCCGCCTAGGGAGCCAGAGGCCCTGGTTGCCCCAGGTTAGATTCCAGGCCAGCATATGTGTCGATGAAATGAAATTTGTCCCTGAGCAAGACTCTTAACCCCTAATTGCTCACAGGAAACTCATTGGAAACAAGACCGCAAGGACTTTCATGAACGACCTGTTAAAAGGAATTATCCTTATAGGAGCCAGCAACTCCTCATGGAGATCCACTTGGGACCAGCAGGACTGTCCAGTGATCCAGACCCACATCAGGACAGCCCTGTCAGCCTGACACATAGCCATGCATCACATGTAAGTCTTAAAACCACCATCACTGGAGACCGACTGACATAGACATTAAAAATCACACCCAGTGTGAAGTGGGCGGTGCTATTTATGAGCGAAGTTTTAAGTTAATTTCATCATGTGTCTCGCTAGCCAATCACAGCACGTCCTGCAAAGATAAGTATTCAGACCCTTGGCTGTGACACTTGTATATCTGCACCGCTCGGTGCTCAAAAACAACAGTGGTCATCACAATGATGGAAGCTCAAAATATACAAGTTTCACTTAAAAAAAAAATATATATTTTAAGTGAATGGTGCTATTTATGGGTTCTTAATTTCACGCTAGCCAATCACAGTACGTCACAGCCAATCAGCCAATCACAGTACAGCGAAAGACAAATTTTTGCGACGGAAGAAAAACTTTCGCTACGGATGAGTCCCAAACCCACTTATAGGGGCGGCAACACCGCCCCACTCTCTCTAACAGCCTATGAGAACTCACATAGACATTAAAAAATCACACCCTGTGTGAAGGTAGCGGCGCCTTTGAATACATTATGTCATCGATATGTGTTTATAATGTGTTTATAGCCATGTGTCATGTGAAGCTTGACCAATCACTTTGTTGACGGGTCTGACCAATCAGAGCGTCGACGACAGATAAAGTTAAATTGAGGATCTAACTTTAAATAACTTACCTAGAAGGAGACTTTAGCCAAATAAAAATATATACAAAAAAAAACATGAGGAAATAAAAAATAAACCTTGACATCATAGTGATGTCATGAATAGTCCCCTTGCCTGACAAATCACAACCTTGACGGGCCTGACCAATCAGAACCTTGACGGGCCTGACCAATCAGAACCTTAACGGACTCTTGGATTCTCGATCGTCTCTATCAAACCATTCTGTCATAACGGATGACTGGGTCCCGAACTCAGACTTTCTATACATTCACCCTTCATCTGTTCTTGTATCTTTCTCTTTCTATTCGTCATATTAACTTTAAATAACTTACCTAGACGGAGACTTTAGCCAAATGAATAATAAGATGAAGTCATTGTCATCGTTTATATAGACATCGAATTCTATATTCATGACATCATAGTGATGTCATG
>NW_028155546.1:177500-182500 GCF_963454915.1 Gymnoscopelus microlampas
GACGGACGGACGGACGGACGGACGGACGGACGGACATACGGACAGAGTCAATCGTAGAGCGGTTGGCACCGCTAAAAATAGCCGATCTACAAGCTCACATAGCTTGCATTTTCTTAACATTTAAAAAACATCTGGAATAATCTTGAGGGGTCCCTGGCACAAAATATTTTGAGAAGGGGGTCCACGGCTAAAAACATATACATTTGGGGGTCCTTGCTGTGCCTTTTGCTGGGCACAGCGTGCCCCACAAAAGTGTCCTCCTTTCTGAGGTCTTGCTGGTGGCCACCCTAGTGCGTGCGTGCGTTCATTCTAACCCTAGTGCGTGCGTGCGTTCATTCTAACACACAAGGTATATTTTTCCCCTGACTATGTTGCTAAGGCAGCTCTAGTCTGCCTGTGCATTAATGCTGACCAGAAACCAGACTCAGGGAACTAAAGTACTTTGACACAATTAGTCTAAATGAATGTTAACACGCAACACAAAGCATTCTCTCACACATCAACATACATAAATCATTAAAACAACCATGTACTGTATGACACATACAACTCACGTTTAGATACTGAAGGTAATTATTTTTAATATATCTCAATATTGGACAGCATTACAATGTCAAATAGAGCGTTGATTAAAGTTATTTAAACATGTTGATTAAACCTGAGCTGCTGATCCATATTTATCAATAAGTATTTAACCATCACTCAACTACCATAAGTTCACTCATAGTTTAAACAACACAGAACCAGGTTAAATATAAATATGAATCCTGTTGTGCATTTATTCCATATTTTCCATTCCAAGCACATCAAGTCTTACCTGTGTTCTTGTGTTGTAAGAAGTGTGTATAGCAGTGTGTCAGCGCAGGTATGTACAAACTGACACTTTATACTGAAGCTCTCACGTGATTGGACACAGGACCTGTCAATAAAGACAACATGTTATCAGCTGAGATTTTGATTGGTTCAGAGCACTGATCAGGCGTGGCGAGTGTGTTCAGGTAGGCATGATTCAACCATAACCTGTTTATAAAAAACAAAACAAAAAAACAATTGAGCAAGTAGAATGGGGCGTGGTCTTTGTTGGTGGAGGAGTTTATCATAAACTGGTGTAGAATATAGAATACAAATACAGTAAACCAAAATTAATGAATTCCTCCTAGAGTTTAATTTACACTCATAACCATGTCAGTGATAAATGTTTCTCTGGGAAATACTACAATAATATGCTGAATGTGTGCATTGGGTCCTTGGTTCACCTTTCATACAACATACATTTTATCAAAACAGTAGCCAGAATCAGAATCAGTTTTTTTGTCTCTTCCATAATACACACTAGATATACAAGATACACACTGTTCCATAATACACACTAGATATACAAGATACACACTGTTCCATAATACACTAGATATACAAGATACACACTGTTCCATAATACACACTAGATATACAAGATACACACTGTTCCATAATACACACTGGATATACAAGATACACACTGTTCCATAATACACTAGATATACAAGATACACACTGTTCCATAATACACACTAGATATACAAGATACACACTGTTCCATAATACACTAGATATACAAGATACACACTGTTCCATAATACACACTAGATATACAAGATACACACTGTTCCATAATACACACTGGATATACAAGATACACACTGTTCCATAATACACACTAGGCATACAAGGGAGCAAAATAGAATTCTCCACAACTCATGGTGCTTGTTGTCACATTTAAAAACAACAGATACTTTGTGATCACATGATGTGTACCGATGTGGCATGATGTGTTTGTGGGAGGTGACGTCACTCACCTGACAACATTGTGAACATAGCACAACGTCTATGCGTTGTTAGATGAGACAAAGAGTGTGTGTGTGTGCATGTGTGTGTGCATGTGTGTGTGTGTGTGTGTGTGTGTGTGTGTGTGTGTGTGTGTGTGTGTGTGTGTGTGTGTGTGTGTGTGTGTGTGTGACAGAGTGTGCTGGCATGGCCGCTCCCACCCAGTACTTTTGCACTCAATGATACTTCTAGTAAAACCCGATCTCACACGACTTAGTAAACATTGCACAGAGGTGTCATTCCGTGCATATGTGAGCAGGTCTGGTGTTTTGGGCATCAAGTCGCCCATTGACAAAGACTAGAAAATAGCTTTTCTAACTTTTTTTTTTTTTTTGATTTTCGTTTTTTTTTATATTAACATAGACATAGTTTGAATGTTGAAGAAGGTTTATAGTCCAAAAGATAGGCGTTTTAGAATCATTAAGTGGTCTAAATTACATTATAAAAACAGGAGTGTTTCTGTGTGTTTCTGTCTGTCTTTTGGGGGCGGAGAGTGGTTTTAACTTGCAGGGACAACATTAGCATGTGAGTGGTTTTGGTTGGTTGTTGGCCCATTGTTCTCCGGTTACAAGCCTAATCCCCGCCCATCAGTATCACTCCTCTCTGTGGTGGTGTAACGTAACTTAAGTACATTTACTCAAGTATTGTACTTAAGTACAATTTTGAGGTATTTTTACTTTACTGGAGTAATAGCCACTGGGTGAATATTCAACCTGAGGCTGAAACTAACTACACCACGGTGGTTAGCGCCGAAGCGGCCAGTATTGCGTTAGTCTTTTCGGGACAGAATGTAGTTGTATTATCAATAATAACATTGTAGCGAACACAGCAGCTGTGAGGGCCGCCCCAGCTAAACAACAGGCCGCTCGGCGTTCGTATGGAAGTATTTCACTGAAGATGTGGACAAAACAACGGTGGAATAACGAGCTAGGCTAGGAGCTTAGCATTGTTAGCTCGCGGTGAAGCGTCATGGCTGAACGTACACTTGGTGTTTGCATTTCTCCATTTACAACTCGTACATCAACATAAACGTTCAGATTTAAAATATAAAGTGCTTATCTCATGGCCACGGGTGTTATAATTATGTACCCTCATAAGTACCCGTATCTTGCGTATTGTTCAATAAAAAGCATTTTGATCCGATTGATGGCCATTGTCTCCGTTGTTTTTCAACTACGCGGCCGTATTGGTTGGGGGGTGTATTGCACTCCTGATACGTTATAACTCTATGAGAAAATGGCCGCCGATCGGATTAAAATACTTTTTATTGAACAATATGGAAGATACGGGTACTTAGACCCACCCGAAGTTAATGGTAACAACTTCCGTGGCCATGAGATAAGCACTTTATATTTGAAATCTGAACGTTTATGTAGATGTACGGTTTGTAAATGGAGAGTGTAAACACCAGGTTGGAGTTAATCCAGGACCTAGCTGGTCGTGTCTTCATTATTAATAGGTAAACCTCGACTGTAGTCGACTACCAGTGGGTCAAATTTAGTGGTGGAAGAAGCACTCGGTGGTAGCAATACCACAATATAAAAATACTCTGTTACAAGTAAAAGTGCTCAAAATGTTACTTGAGTTCAATCAGAGTAAAAGTACTAAAGTCTTGGTATCAAAATGTACTTAAAGTACCTAAAGTATGAAGTAAACTTTCAAACATAAGCATGTTATTTCATATGTAAGATAATTAATTTCATATTGGGTCACAGTATAATCTGGCAGTTGTTTTAGGTGAAAACATGGCAGGATGACAACTTGGTGCAGGCGGAGATCAACTCTGCATTCTAGCACCCCTAACATTTGTTCCTCTACAGGATATGTAGAATTTTAGAAGGTACAGAGAAAACACCTCAACTTGATTGACAAAAGAAGCTTGTATTTACTGACAGAAGATGGGCTTTTGTTCTATTGTGTTCAGACCTTTTGAAGCACACCCTCCCACAGGGCAGAGAGGTAAATTGTTGGGGTCCAAGTGTCGACACCCTAGGCTGAGATTGGCCTCTTTTGTTTTTATCTGAGTTAATCAGAATTCCATTGTTCCCTTGTGACGAGGCGGCTGACCACAGACAGTGAATGCATAGTGGATGGGTAGGACAGAATGTCTACAGAAGACTTTCAAGGTTTAATTCTAACTCTGCCAAACTGAATAAGACCATGTGCATTCATACAAGAATGAGTCTTGTAAGTGCATAGTTGAAATGAATAAAGTTTGATAATTATGACCTGTGCTGTTAACCAAGAGAAATGTCATTAAGGAAAAGATTCAGTCTGGAGTAAACGTTGCTTTATTGATGTATTGTTTCGAACAGCTGTTTGTAACCATGAAGTATAAAGTGTGTGGATTCATTCTAAATCTGAAGAGATGTTGGACAAGAATTACTATACCAGCCTTTGTGTAAAAGTAAAGTTTGATAATTAGAAATAAGACAAGTTGTTACACAGTAAGGACAATGCAAATGTGTTTCAACAGGATGTAGGCGGGGACTCGGCCGACGACAACTGTGTCAGAGTTCATGTATGTGTGTTGGGGGCTGGGCTTAAACCACCTAGCCCGCCTCTTGGAACAGAGATTTGAACTGTATAAATTGTTGTGTTTTACTTGTGACTGGGCGCGCTGCTAATCAGACCCACCTGGCAGTTGCCAGTCAGGCTGAAATAAAAGATGCTTGACTTGAAACCTGGACCCTGAACTTCTTCTCTTTTAAGCTTGCTTTTCTAGGAAACTGGTATTAATAGCCCGCCCTTTGGATCGAAAATACACAACATAATGGCGTTAGTCGGCAGTCGTTTTAATATTCTTTTCTTCTTTTTGGGAGGAAGGGGTATGCGAGAAGAACCTGATTTATTTTTAATTTTTTTGATTTTAAGGGCGATGGGCTGGTTTCCTGGGAGGGAGGTTTTTGGGGGGAAGATCCGGGGTCTAAGGTGAGTGTGCTTTGTGGCACAAATATGCTTCTAGTGCCGTTACAGGCCTGAGAGCTACATATTGTTCTAAATTATACCTATTATAGGGGTGCACCTCGCCACTCCGACATCCCGGAGTTCCGACAGGCGGAATCGAGGCCTCGCCGGGGAAAAAGAGCCGATCGACAAGGCTGCCAAGGCCTGTGGTGGCCGCGGGGCGCAATACC